>NW_012119265.1:11067988-11099800 GCF_000951035.1 Colobus angolensis palliatus
ATTAGTAGTAGCTTTATTTTATACAATTATGACAGAGCAGGACCAAGGTACTGCTGTTTCCTCATAAAAATCCCCATGACATTTGATATTACTCCTCTCAAAGAAGGCAATAAAAATTCATTGTTGCACTCAAAGACAGTTGGGCAGAATACTCAAAAGCTATCATAAATTGAGTAAAGGGATCTCTTTCTATGGGGGTAGGGACTAAACTTAAAGGTATATTTACAGACTCAGCCATGGTTAATTCAGGGACTATGGTGGTCTTGTCTGTGGGCAGCATCTTGGCTTACCTTTTCAGCTTCCTGTGGACCATAGGTGCTGCCCACAGACAAGACCACAATGGTCCCTGAATTAACCATGGCTGAGTCTGTAAATATACCTTTAAGTTTAGTCCCACTCCTCAATTAGCCTTTGTAATGGTGTGGCAGATTATGTTTTTCAAGAATAGTAATGGCAAAATATCTCTAGTCTCGCATGCATTTCTAGAATCTTGCCACTTTTCTACCACATCCTACAGGTTATTTCCCTTCTCCTTAAAACTGGGCCAGCCTTTGTCAAACAAGTACAAAGAAACAGAAGTAATGACATTACTTCTGAGGCTGGGTCATCAAAGGCCATACAACTTCTACTTGGCTGTCTGTTTTTAATATGCTCACCCTTGGGAGCAAGCCACTGTGTTGTAAGCTAGCCAAGGCCCCATGTAGAGACTATGCCTAAGTGTTCCAGCCTACAACTCCCACTAAGGTCCTAGGTTATTGCATCAACCAGCAGACATGTGAGTGAACAATCCTCCAGGTGATTTTAGCCATCAACCTTCAAGCTCACACTGAGAACAGAGCTGTCCCTCCAGGGCCCTACCCAAATTTGGGAATCATGAACAAACTAAAAGTTATTATTTGGGGGTGGCTGCTACACAGTCACAGTAACTAGAACAAATGGGCTTGTTGCCAACATGACATGGTTTTCACTGTGGTAGGGGTAACCAAGAACATGAAGTAGCAGCACTCTGCAGCTATCTTTTAGGCTGAAATTACATAGTGGAAAAGAGCAAAGTCTTTGGAACCCAAAGAACCTAGGTTCAATCCCAGTACTGCCCCTATCAGTGGTATATTGATCCTCATTTTAAGAAGAGGACTATTTAATTTACCTCCCTAAGTTGCTGAGAGCCTTTGAAGTACTTAATACACACTGGCATATACTCTCTTAGGAATTAAGATCACTGACCCAATGGAGCTCAATTTTTTAGGAAGAAACAGCAGCACTTTGAGAAATGGGCTATTAAAAATAATAATGGGAGGAACACCTTCCACTTCTACGCTTTGATTCTTGAACCTGTGGTATTTTGGCTGTGGAATTTAAAAGCACCATACTGTAGTCACTGGTTCAGAACATATATAACACTTTCACTTAATAAAACAGTGTTAATGTCCATGTACTTCATTACGATTTGGTGGATTAAATGTCATTCATTTGGCGATGGGTGTCTCAGGTTTTATGAGCACCTGGTATTCCAAGGCCAGATATTTAGACTCTATTTGGGCTCGTTAAAAAGCAGGAGCCAGAGGTCTATTGATGCGCCTCTTTGTCATAGATTTCAGCAGCATTATGCCAACTGGGTCAAAAGCCCTAAATGGTAGACTAGTTTGCACTGCAGCTTGGACCTAGTGCAGGCCTTATTTTGCTCCAGGCCTCACCCAAAACTATCAGTTGCTTAGAAGATGAATGAGAGCAGCACACTCAAATTGGTATACGCTATTTCTGAAATTCAAAGAGATCATTGTGCCTCTTTCTTAATGGTAGGCAACTTGTCTTTCACTTTGGAGAGGATATCCCAACAAGCCCCAGACATCTGAACCCTTAATAACTTTTCCAAAGAGACAGAATCCTTAAGTTTCATGGCATTCACCACCCCCCTCTAGCACATCTTTGTCTTACTAAGGCTTCTAGGATGCTGGCCATGTGCTGTTCTTCCGGTCCAGTCAGTGTAGTGAATGATCTATAGGATGTCAAAAGTGTCAAAGTTCTCCACACCTTTATGACTGAGAGGGGGACAGTTAATGAGTTGATACTGCCCTTTCCTTTCCAGGTAAAACAAACTGTTTCTGGTAGTCCTTGATGTTAATATAGAGGGGGAAAAAAGCACTTAATCAGTATGCATATCGGCTGTCAAGGGCTGCATTAATTTGCTTAAGTAAATATGCCACATCTGGAACAGCAGCTGTAAATTGAAATCACTACCTAATTGAATTTACGATACTCCATAGTCATTCTCTACAATCGATTTGCCAAATGGGGCAGTTAAATGAGGATGTGATAAGAATGATTACCCCTTCAACTCTCGTCTTCTATGAGGGCATTATTTTCTGTTGTATTCCCATAGATAAAGCAGTGGCTCTGGTTATATGCTGATAAAGAAGAGAAATTCCTTAGGCTTCTACAGAAAGAAAAACCGCAACACCCACACTCTACAGATCAGGGAACCAAGTGATACAGTTTGAGTGCTTTGTCCCCTCCAAACCTCATGTTGAATTGTGATCTCCCGTGTTGGAGGTGGGCCTAGTGGGTGGTGGTTGGGTCATGGGGACAGATCCCTCATGAATGGTTTGGTGCAGTCCTCCTAATGAGTGAGTTTTCATGTTATCAGTTCGCACAATATCTGGTTGTTTAAGAGAGCCTGGCATTTCCTCCCTCTCTCTCTTGCTCCCTCTCTCGCCTGTGGCATGCTGGCTCCCCTTTGTCTTTCACCGTGATTATAAGCTCCTGAGGCCCTCACCAGAAACAGATACTGGCACCATGCTTCGTGAACAGCCTGCAGAGCTGTGAACCAAACAAACGTGTTTTCTTTATACATTACCCAGTCTCAGATATTCCTTTATAGCAATGCAAACGGACTAACACAATGTAACGATTTTGCCATTTTCTCAGTATGTCTGTTCCAACTCTGCATTTAAGAACCAAGGAAATGTCTACAGAATGACTAGGCAGAACTGCTGCGTCCACTGTGAGATAAACTACTGTAGCCAAGCCATTTCACTGCGGATCTCCATAAGCTCCCACTAAGATTCTTAGAATCCATTCCAACACATATTTTCCAAGTTTTGGCTCTTATAAATGTGCGTTTTCCTACTTTTTAGTTTAAACTTAGCTCTATCGTAGTTAGAATTTTTGCATGTCTTTCTAGAACTTTCTGTACTATGACTCTGGTAATGGGTCTAGAAGTAATTAGGTATATTGGAGTGGGTCTAAGGGAAAATGAGCATCTTCTCACAAGGCACCTGCTTCAGGGGATCTTCAGGCAGGTGAGCCTCTGTAATAAAGGAGGAAGAATTTCACGTACTGGCAAGGGTGCACAGGAAATTGAGGGGCTTGTGGTTTTCAGATTTTACCCAAGTGTTCCTTTTCAATTCTAAAAATTTATTTCCATTTCAATTAAGACCCTAATTTTCACATGAGACTCGGAAAGTGTACAAATACTACTTATAATTTTCAAACTATAGAAATAAATCCTGAGTCTAGTTTTCAGCTTTGAATCCTTGCTGATGCTGAAAGTTTTAAGCTTTGAGCTTGTTTTCTTTGTGTAAGCTCTCTGATGCAGTCAAAACTGCTCAAATAATTTCACCATCCTTAAGCCACCATAACCATTGTAATGGTCAGGTTCAGTGTTCAATTGGTCCCCCAAGCCTTGTCTTCTACAGGTGCTCTTTCCCAAGATTCAACAGATAATACATGAGTTAACTGTGAAAATAAAGAATGCTATGGGTTATCAGTATCATATTTTCCATTGGTGATGAGATCATTTTGTTCAAGTCCAGTTATATTCTTATTTTGATAACCTTTCTCCTGAGATACATCTGCTGTTACCAAGCATCAGTAAAGACCTACTCAGGAAAACAAACAAAAGAAAACATTAAGTATTTCAAGCAGAAAGAACTTAATACAGTAAAATAATTAAAATGCATGAAAAGGGCTGGAGCAGCAAAAAGAAGATAAGATGTCACCCTGAAATCAGGAAACTGCTATCATCTCAGCAGTGAAGCCCATTGACATGCACTTTCTAACATGCAGGAGCTAGAACTTTCAAAGAATGCTGCCCCTGCCAGAGCTGGAAGCCTCGAAGAGTTGGCTTGCAGGAGTAAATGCACAGCCATCTGGTCTCCACAACTCTTCAACAACCACCAGCTACTGGAGCAACTGCCAATGTGTTTGGAGCCAGAATAAAAATTGTTCTTCCTTCTTTCCACTCTCAGACCCCTTATCAGTACCTCCTTTTTGGCAGAATTTAACAAGAAGCCAGCTGCTAAAAGAGTCTGGTAAACACAGTCCCTTCTTACTCAGAGTCCCAGTTCTGGTAGTTCAAAGTAGACTACAGAACAATAGGCATAATAAAATTGGTAGAAAAGATAAATAACCAAAGATGGCTGGATGGAAAGATAAGTTTGGGGATGTTGGTGGCATTGAGAAGATGTTTTAATAGCCCTGGAATATTCTGTTTTATGAAAAGTAAAATTCCATTTAAAAAATATTATTTGTATTCAGGGTGTTTAGGATATCCATCACCTCAAGCACGTATTATTTCAATTAGTTTAGGACATTTCAAGTCCTCATTTCTATTAATAGGTGTTTTGAAATATATACTACATTGTTCTTAACTACAGTTACTCTACGATTGAACATTACAACTTACTCCTTTTATTGTTCCTCCTTTCATAAAGTCTAAGAACCCCCTTTGTAGAACAGTCAATCTCACATCCTCTTGCAGTTGTTGCTTTTCACCTGCATCACCAATGTTTACCTCTCTTCTGAATCTTTCCCAAAGTCACACAAACATGCACTGATATGTCCTACATTGATAGCGGCCTAGACTCCACCTTCTACCCCAGCTGCTACACATTTCTGATTCCTTTATGGCAGAACTCCAGTGTTGCTATCTCAACTTCACCTTCTCCCCCCATTTTTAAAATCAACCCCAAACAGGCCTTCACCATTCCCCTGCCTCCAAAAGAGTTTATGTCCATTTCTCCTTGACTTTTCAAGCCTCACCTTATTCTGTTTATCAGCAACCACTAATAGATACAGTGGCTCTGATTCTTTCTTTACTTAGACTGTAGAATACTATTATCTTTGTCCTTTGATATAACTTCCTATGCCTGGTTACTTTTCCCAACACTCACCTGTCTCCCAGACCCCTAAACATTGTGTGTCCTAGATCTTGGACTCACATACATCTTCTGTGTACTTTAACTTTTTAGATTATTTCATTAAGTTCCACAGATTTTAATATTATCATCTTGGTGAGGATTCTAAAATGTCTATCTCTAGCACCAATTTCTACCCCGAACTTTGGTCTCAAATATATAGAACTGGCTACTTGGCATCACAACTTTCTTCTACTTGATCCTAAATTAAGACGCTCAAACTTAACATAACCTCAACTGAACTCTTCGTTCAGCTCAATCCTGTCTCTCTCTAGTGTCTCCAGTCACAGAAAAATGCAAACAGCTTTCTTCTAGACATTCAGGCCCAAATCCTTGACTTCATCCTTCTCCTGTCATATTTACTCACACTCCGTATTGTACCTTGAAGCACATCCTATGTGCTCTTCTAAATATTTCCAAAACATGATTATGTATTTTCAATCCTGCTGCTACCACCTGTTGTAAGACACCATCATTTCTTGCCTGCATTATTGAAATATTCTATTTGTTTGGTGCAATAGTAGTTGTAGTTTTTGACAGCGACAGTAATGGCAAGACCGGGTGCAGTGGCTCACACCTGTAATCCCAGCACTTTGGGAGGCTGACGCAGGTGGATCACCTGAGATCAGGAGTTTGAGACCAGCCTGGCCAACATGGTGAAACCCCATCTCTACTAAAAATATAAAAATTAGCCAGGAGTGGTTGTGTGTGCCTGTAATCTCAGCTACTCAGGAGGCTGAGACAGGAGAATCGCTTGAACCTGGGGCAGTGAGCTGAGATGGTGCCACTGCACTCCAGCCTGGGCAACAGAGACTCCATCTCAAGAAAAAAAAAAAAAAAAAAAGGAAGTAATGACAAAAGCTGCAATTACTTTTGTACCAACCTAATATATGGTCTTTATTTCCATGTTTTGCTATGTTAACTCCTCTGCTGAAAATCAGATATGGGTGAAAGAATAGACCCACAATTAGTGAGAGAGTATAGAGTTTAGAAATAGACCCACATAAATATGGTCAATTGATTTTCTATAAAGGCCCTAAGGCAATTCAGTGGAAAACAGATAATCATTTCAACAAATGGTGTTGAATTAACTAGACATCCATGAACAACAACAAAAATAAACCTCAATCTAGACCTCCAACTGATATAAAAACTCAAGATGGATCAGAGATACTAATGTTAAGTGTGTAAAACTATGAAGCCTTTAGAAGAAAACTATTGTAAACTTGAGTTAGTTTTACACATCACAACAAAAGCATGATCTATAAAAGGAAAACATGATAAACTGGACTTCTTCCAAGTTGAAAAATTTTGCTCTGCAAAAGACACTTCAGGAGAATTAATAAGCCACAACAAAGTGAAAATATTTCCAAACCACATTTCTGAAAAATGATTTGTATCTAGAATATATAAAGTATTCTCAAAACTTAATTTTTAAAAATTAAATTGATGAGGATTCTAAAATGTCTATCTCTAGCACCAAATTCTACCCCAAACTTTGGGTAAACTTTTTTTAAAAAAAACAAAAATATGGATATGTCCTGACTTTCCCAAAAGCTTAATTCTGAGTTTTTCAGTTTCCTCTCTTTGGCTAGAGCTGGATCACATGTTCCCATAAATACAAGGGCATTTGAAAAGAAGAATATTTTGATTTACCACATTGTATTCCTGAGGCTGCACAAAACTAGTGTTTTCCTGCTACATATTTATATATTGCCTATATATTATTTATATGTTAATAAGAGTGTCCTTGACCTTCAACACTTCCACTTATTCCTGTCTTGTACCCAGTAATTATGTTCAATAAAAAAATGTTCCTATGATATGGAAATTTAGCAACACACGCTTGAAAAAATATTGCATCAAAGAAGAGATAAAAAGGAAATTAGGGCCGAGTATGGTGGCTCATGCCTGTAATCCCAGCACTTTTGGAGGCTGAGGCAGGTAGATCACCTGAGGTCAAGAGTTCGAGATCAGTTCAGCCAGTATGGTGAAATCCCATCTCAACTAAAAATACAAAAATTAGCTGGGCATGGTGGTGTGCACCTGTGATCCCAGGTACTCAGGAGGCTGAGGCAGGAGAATTGCTTGAACCCAGGAAGCAGAGGTTGCAGTGAGTGTAGATGGCACCACTGCATGCCAGCCTGGGTGACAGAGCAAGACACCATCTCAAAAAAAAAAAAAAAAAAGATAGAAAAAAAGGAAATTAGGCAAACAAGACAGAAACTAAAATACAACATATGCGACTCACAGTATGAAGCAAAAGCAGTGCTAAGAGGAATGTTCATAAAAATAAGTACCTTAATTAAAAAGGGGAAGGATTTCACACAACCTGATTTTACATTTCAAGAAACTAGAAAAGAAACCAATCCCAAAATTAGGAGAAGACAGGAAATACAAAGATTAGAGCAGAAATAAATGCAATGAAGAACAGAAAAAAACATGAAACTAAGAGCTGGTTTTTTTAAAAAAAACAAGCAAAGTTGACACACCCTTAGTTAAACTAAGAAAGAAAGGACTCAAAATCAGGAATAAAAAGAGAGACATTACAACTGATGCCACAGAAATAAAAAAGATCATTAGAGACTAACATGATCAACCTAGAAGAAAATTCTTAGAAATATACAGCCTACCAATAAAGAAATAGAAGGTCTGAACAGATCTGTAACTAGTCTGGATATTTAATTAGTAACCAAAACCTCCCCAAAAAGAAAAGCCCAGAGCTGCATAGCTTAATGTGTTCATTCCACCACACATTTAAAGATGAACTAATACTAATCCTTCTCAAACTCTTCAAAAAAAATGAACAGGAGGGCACAATTCCAAACTCAATTTATTAGGCCAGCATTAGTCTATTATCAATACCAG
This sequence comes from Colobus angolensis palliatus, assembly GCF_000951035.1. Lineage (NCBI taxonomy): Eukaryota > Metazoa > Chordata > Mammalia > Primates > Cercopithecidae > Colobus > Colobus angolensis. Next base: position 11,076,052 of record NW_012119265.1, read on the forward strand.
AAAAAGATAGCACAGGAAAACTATGGGCCAATATCCCCGAATAATCTAGACACAAAAATTCTCAATAAAATGCTACCAAAGCAAATCCAACCACACATTAAAAGGATTGACATTGTTGCTAAGTAATATTTATCCCTGGGATACAAATATGATTCAACATGTGAAAACCATGATACATTAATGGAGCAAATCATGAAAATTATATGATCATTGCAACAGATACAGAAAGTGTTAGACAAAATTCAACATTCTTTCATAATAAAAACTCTTGATAAACTAGGAATAGAAGAAAATTACTTCAAGATAATAAAGGCCATATATGAAAAGCCCACAGCTAATATTATACTCAAAGAAAAACAAAGTGTTTCCTCTAATAACAGGAACAAGATGAGGATGCCCACTCTTGCCATTTCCATGCGATACAGTACTAGAAAATCTAGCCAGAACAATTGAAGGGAAAAGCCAAAAGACATCCAAATCAGAAAGGAGGATGTAAAATTGTAGATGACATGGTCTTATATTAATATTTATAAAACCCTGAAAACACCATTATAAAAAGATCCATTAAAACTAATATATGAATTCAGTAAAGTTGCAGGTTGCAAAATCAACATACAAAAATCAGTTGCATACCTGAACGCTAACAAACTATCTGAAAAGTAAATTAAGACAACAATCCCATTTATGTTAGTGCCGAAAAGAATGAATAGAAAACCTAGTAATTAAATCTAAGGTGGTAAAAGGCCTGTATACAAAAAGATACAAAACACTGATGAAAGAAATTCGGCAAGACACAAACAAATGGAAAGACATCCTGTGTTCATGGACTAGAAGACTTAATATTGTTAAAATGTTCATACTTCCCAAAGAGATCTATAGATTCAAAGCAATGCCTACATTAAAATCCCAAAAGTATTTTTATATAAATAGAAGAATATTCTAAAGTTTATATGGAGCCACAAAAACCACCAATAGCCAAACCAATCTTGAGAAATAAGAACAAAGCTGAAAGCCTTGCACTACCTGATTTCAAAGCATATTACCAAGCTATAGTAATCAAAAGAGTATGGTAGGCCCAGCACAGTGGCTCATGCCTGTAAATCCCAGCCCTTTGGGAGACAAAGTGGGTGGATCACTTGAGCTCAGGAGTTGGAAACCAGCCTGGGCAATATAGCAAAACCCTATATCTACAAAAAATACAAAAATTAGCTGGGCAAAGTGATGTGCACGTGTAGTCACAGCTATTTGGGGGGCAGGAGGATTGCTTGAACCTGGGAGATCAAGGCTGCAGTGACCCAAGAGTGCACCACTATACTCCAACCTGGGTGACAAAGTGAGAACCTGTCTTAAAAAGCAACAACAAAGCCAGGAGCGGTGGCTCATGCCTGTAATCCCAGCACTTTGGGAGGCTGAGGCAGGAGGATTACTTGAGGTCAGGAGTTCAAGACCAGCCTGACCAACATGGAGAAACCCAGTCTCTACTAAAAATACAAAATTAGCTGGGCATGGTGCCACATGCCTGTAATCCCAGCTACTTGGGAGGCTGAGGCAGGAGAATCACTTGAACCCAGGAGGCGGAGGTTGTGGTGAGCTGAGATTGTGCCACTGTAATCCAGCCTGGGCAACAGAGTGAAACTCTGTCTCAAATAAATAAATAAACCATATATTAAAAAACAACAACCACAACAAAACAGTATGGTAAAGGCATAATGATAGACATACAGAGCAATGTAACAGAATGGAGAGCCCAGAAATATATCTCAGTATATGTGGTCAACAGATCTTCAACAAGGCTGTTGTGACTACACAATGGGAAAATAATAGACTTTTCAAGAAATGGGACTAGGAAAACTGGATATTCACATGTAAAAATAATGACACATCTCATACCATATACAAAAACCAAACTCAAAATGAATTCAAGATGTAAATGTAAGAGTAGAAACTATAAAACTCCTAGAAAAAAGTAGGGGAAAAGTTCCTTGACACTGGTCTTGGCAATGATTTTTCAGATATGACACCAAAAGCGAAAACAGACAAGTTGGACTACATCAAACTAAACAGCTTTTGCATGACCAAGAAAATCAGAATGAAATGACAAACTATGAAATGGGATAAAATATTTGTAAACCATATATTTGATATGGGCTTATCTTCAAAATGTATAAGAAGTGTCTATAACTCAATAGTAAAAAATAAAACAAGAAAACCAAAACAGTAATCCAATTGAAAAAATGGGCAAAGGACTTGAACATACATTTCTCCAAAGATGACACACAAATATACCTGGCCAACACGTATATGCAAAAACATTCAAAATCACCAATCATCAGGGACATGAAAATCAACACCACAATGAGGTATCACCTCAAACCTGTCACAATGGCTATTTAAAAAACAAGATGACAAACATTGGAAAGAATGTGGAGAAATGAGAACTCTTGCATACTGTTGGTGGGAAGGCAAAATGGTACAGCCACTATGAGGAAAACATTATGGAGGTTCCTCAAAAAATTAAAAACATAACCGTCATATAATCCAACAATCCTGAGGGGTTTCTTTTTTCAAAAAAATTGAAGTCAAGAGCTCAAATATTAACATAGCTATGTTATTTGCAGCACTAGTCACAATAGCCAGGATATAGAAACAACTTAAATATCCATCATCAATAAAGAAAATGTAGTACATACATTCAATGGACACTATTTAGGTGTAAAAGGTGGAAATTCTGCAATATGCAACACATGGATGAGCCTTAAGGATATCATACGAAGTGAAATAAGCCAGTGACAGTAAGACAAATAATGCATAATTCACTTATATGAAGTATATAAAATAGTTAAAATTGTTAGAATCAAAGACTGGTGGTGGCCAGGGGTTGGAGACAGGGAGAAGTGAGGAGTTGTTAATAAACAGGCATAAAGTTTCAGTCCAGCAAGTTGAGTAAGTTCTAGTCATCTGCTGTACAACACTGTACCTACTGTCAACTATATCATATTATACACTTAAAAATCTGTTAAGAGAGTAGAACTCAAGTACTCTTATCAAAATAAAAATGGGTTTCAAAATAAAATAAAAATGATACCAGAACAGAAACAGGTATTTTACAACCTTGATAAAAGAATATTTGAACAAAATCCATGTGTGAACTCATAGGACTATATTAAATGAGTTCATACACATTTATTTTATTTTATTTTATTTATTTTTTCTGAGATGGAGTCTCTCTCTGTCACCCAGGCTGGAGTGCAGTGGCCTGATCTCAACTCACTGCAAGCTCCGCCTCTCGGGTTCACGCCATTCTCCTGCCTCAGCCTCCCAAATAGCTGGGACTACAGGCGCCCCCACCACGCCCAGCTAATTTTTTTGTATTTGTTTTAGTAGAGATGGGGTTTCATCGTGTTAGCCAGGATGGTCTCGATCTCCTGACCTCATGATCCACCTGCCTCGGCCTCCCAAAGTGCCGGGATTACAGGCGTGAGCCACTGCGCCCGGCCCATATACAAATTTCTAAGCACACAATAAATGCTCAAGAATGTTAGTGGTATTACTGTTACTGTGGTTGTTTATTGTTGTATTTTAACGCCTAAAGAAATTCCTCAAATAAAATTGGTGTTAAGTTGTTGTGAGGTGTTTGAATATGTAATATTTTCTCTCTACAGTTCACTAAATTGCTTTTTCTAATAACCAGTTTCCTGGTTCTAATCATATAACCACACGTGTTTAGACGGGCCTGTGCAACCTAACTGGCTACCCTATTGCTGTACCACCACCACCACCACTCCTCCATCCACCTTTATTGAGTGCTAGGATGTTCCCGATTCAATTTAGATATTTGATTCAATGATGACCAACACAGTCAAAGATACTTCACACAGATAAGATCCAAATAAAAGGGTTAGATAATGAATTAAATTATCTAAAAGGGTTAATATGATTTTAAATCCCATCTATGATTTTAAATCTCATCCACTATTTACTCAGTGGTGTTTGTTTCATTCTTGAGGAGTTTAAGATCCTCTTTAAAACGTTTTTAAGTGTATGTTAATGATTATGTAAGCAGTATTTCTGTAAAGGTTTCAATTATGAGTAAAGTATTTCTACATTTTTGTATATTTGTTTTCCAATTTTTTTCTCCATATGATCTTATTCAGAAGTATTTCCCTTTATTAAATATTAAATGTACATTTTGAGTGTTTGAGTTTTCCCCCCCAAAAAATTATGTCAGGCAACATAAGTTATTTGTCCTCCCAAAAATGATCAAATTTGAAACTCTGCCTTTTTATTTTTACAAGTGCATAATTCATCTTCAAGTTCTATAACAATATCATATATTATCATGAGATTGCCAGGAAAGCTCCTATGAATTACAAATGATTATCCTAGTTACTCTCCATCTCATTTATGTATTCTGAGGTTTCTATTGTGTTGAAAAGTCTTTGTATTTTAAAAATTAACCTCATTTATGAAACTATGGCTTCTATCTCATAGCTAAAATACATTGTCTGTGAAAAATGCAGTAAATGAGTTTTACATATGGTACCGTCTTGTATTAATAATACTGCTTCAGAATCCTTTTCTTGCTCCAGTCAAAGAAACTACTCTATAATATTCATTCTTACACACAACTTCCTTTAAAAATTATGTTTATTGAAGTAGAAGAACATTTCTAGTGGTTATCAGGCATTCAACCCTCCTATATTTTCCTAGGCATACCGGAAGCTCTATTACCCACCATCTTGACATTAACCAAGTTATTAACTATGGCCAGTGGAATGTAAGCAGAATTAACCGAAGTCATTTGTTGCCAAAGACAGTAGAAAGCCCCTGCAACAAACTTCAGCCCTTTCTTTTCCTGTTAGGGAGACCTAGCAGTGTTGTCTAAGTTGATGGAGGGAGAACAAAAGTGGAACACACCTAGTCCTCTAGGCCATGGCTTAGAAGACGCTTCTTGGGAGGAAGCCATTAGACCCATAGCAAACCTAGTGTGACTAAAAAATAAACTTGTCATATATTAAGCCATTATAATTTTGAATTAATTTATTACCAAATTATAGCACAATTTCTCCTAAGAACTACATTAAAGTTTATTTTATAATGAGAATATATAATCTCTGGAGGATTTTTTTTTCCTTTAGTGGTTCACAGAAATGCAGTCATTTGTATAGTCATTTAAAGAGTCTTTAAAACTGCCTTAAGCTGAGAAATGTTGAAACATTTTTGCTTTAATCGATTCTACAACCATTCTCCCATACTGGATAATTTATTCAAATGCTATATCCTCCAAATCTGCAGCAGCAATGTTTTCCCCATGAGTCTTTCCATAGCATTTGCCGAGAAATGAATTTCGGTTTATACCATATTATTTTCCAAGTCATTTCAGCCAATTATGCTGTGGCAAAAGAACAGGTGTTTCCCCAATGATGTATTTTTGTCTTTCCCCATTAGGTTAGAAAACTTCAAAAGATAAACATAAATATTTATCTATAAATTCACTAAAAACTTTAATGGACTGAGAATCCCATGAATGTAAACGTTGTTTAAAAAAAAAGTTGGAGAGGTTTATTTTTATGTTCTGGATACTAGATGTTCACAAGTTTTAAATTCTGAGTAGTTTTCAGGCTTACTATTATAGCTTCATGCTGGTATCTCAAGCTCTAATGTACTTTTCAGGTGAGATTCATCTTGAAGTGTGTGTGTGTGTGTTTTGCCTGACTTCTGGTCTGATCTGTTTAGACTGTAATTACTTTAAATTCAGGTTGTGTGTGATAATGACCTTGTCCTGTAGTTTGTATTTTATATTCAAATCATGATTTTATTTCAAGAATCATTTTAAGACACTTCTTTTTTATGTGAGATTTCATCCAGTTATAATTAGATATTATAATCAACCAATCCACCTAACCAAGAATATGTAATTTTAAATATATGACAACATACTGAAATTAAATAAATGGATAAAGATGCCTTACCAAGCCTTCCACATTGGTGGAACTCACACCCCCCCAGAGGGATACCTCCCATGACAGAGTGAGGGTGACTCAGTGAGCATCCTTCCTTCAATCCCTCCATTTCCTCCAACATTGTAGATGCAGAAAAATAAACCCATTATAAGCCCTTCTTTAATCTAGGGTAGCCATGTGACATTATTCTAGCCAATAGGATATAATCAGAAGTCCCTAGAGAAAGTATCCATTCCTAGATAAAACCTTGCTAGGAGAAGGCTTATCACTTTGGTTCTTTCCTTTTCTCTCAGCGTAGAACATGGATGGAATGCTTGAAGTAGAAGTAGCAGCAACCTTCTTACCTTGAGAAGCCTCAAGGGCCAAGTCACATGGCTAGGAAGGATCAAGGTGTAAGGACTAAGATCCTGAATGTCTGATTTCAAAACCAAAATGTTGTGACTCCTTGTGGTTTACTACCCACTACAGCAGAGATACAGTGGGCTTTGTGGGAGGGAGAAAATTTCAAATGAAAGAAAACTATAGCAATGGAGAGTTAAGAAATGTCTAACTTGGTAGGACAACAGGATTTTAGGAGAAGGAGTTCCACAACACAAGGAAAAAAGGAACTGATGTCCTCAGGACATTTGTGGAAGAAAGGTATTTTGATGAAGTGTCTTTAGTATTAAATGTGATCACACGTAAGTTAACTTTGTAGAGTTAATCTAATTGTTGGTGAAGCTTCAATAGAATAGATTGTTAGATGCTCTCTATACTGCAGAAATTATTGGGAGGAAATGAAGTAGAGAAAAGGTTTGGTATCATTTTGACAAGCATTGTGTACTTATTTAAAAGGTATAATGACATATGATCCAGCATCAGATCCCTAGATAGGAACCTGTTTTACATATAAGTATATGCAGTTTTTTAGAATAAAGATTAACATTTTCTCAATCTTCTCCATTTTTGGTAAGGATTTTCTTACTGTAGTGTGGGTATAAATTTAACTCTAATTCTAGCCATAAAAACTATTTAAAACTATTTGGCCTCATTGTGTGGAATTTAAATTTTCAGAAGCATTTTTCTTTTTTTCTATTGTACAAGTCAGGCACATCGGAGAGACAATAACAGACCAGGTATTTTTTAAACTTTAATTTACTGCTTTGAGTAGAGCAAGGGCTCATAGAGTTCATAAGAAGTAGAAGCCAAGGTAGGCTGGGGCCAGGCTGAGATTTAACTGAAGAAATCTTGGAATTAGAGAGGACCATGGAGGGGGTATTTGATGATCATCACTGAGTCAAAATGGAAAGAATATAGTGTATTCAATAAATATTTGTTGAAAATTTACAACTCTATAGGAAATTTGCAATTCTTCTATCAGGAATTATACTTAACTTTCTGTGCTTTATTATTTTTCAGATACTCCAGAATGTAATCAAATCTTGTTTTTATTAAGTCTGCAACCAACTTCTAAATATCCCAACCCCCGAGCAGTGATGACCAGAAAACTAAAACTATATTGTGCCAAATCAAGTCAGAAATGAGGAGAAATTAGGAGAATAAGGTTCTCTGTGGAAAATTCCCTGGCATTAGTTTCATGAAGCTGAATTTTGAGCACCGATAATAGGAACACTGCTGCCAACCTAGATATCATGGCACACAGGTAGATTCTGAAAGATGTCCAGACTGCATACCTCTTAGCAATTTGTGGCTGGTAGTTAGCACCTGATGTTATATTCTGGCATACACCCAGAACCTAGTCACGATGTACCATCTGCCACCTTTACCATTTCAAACTCCCGGGCTCTGTGCCAGATGCCAAACTGGCAAAGTACACTAAAAAATTCCATAATCCAATTATGGAAGTATAAGCCAGGTTAGTCTACTTAGAGTTTGAATCACAAAATTTCAATAATTTCCTTCCAATTTCATTCTATCTAAAGGCTTCTCAACTTTGTGGCTATTAACATTTAGGCTGGGTAATTTTTTTTGGCTGTGGGAGGCTATCTGTGCAATGTAAGACATTTTAAAGCAGCGTCTCTGGGCTGTACTCACCTGAGGCCAGTAGCAACCCCCTGAGTCAAGTCAATCAAAAATACATGCGAACACTGACAAAAGAGACTTGGAGACAAAATCGTACCCCATCCTCACCCAGTTAAGAACCACTGCTCTATTCAGAAGTTAAAACAATGCTGAAATATTCCAAATAACTATAGTCCACAGTATCAAACAGAACACAGAGGCTGCATAGCACAAGGCTCATTCTATTTGACAATGTGGACACCGCAGGGGATGGAAAGGCATAATTCTGACAAAGAGGAATGTAGGCTACATACAAGGTTTGGAAAAGAGACATCAGAGGAAAAGTGGAAACTTGCTACTTTTCTGCAAGCTGGCGTGAAGGAAGGGAAGGTGGCTGGTATTTGCCAGCGTTCAGTGCCAAACTGAACAATGTACTGAACAAAAAAAGATTTTTGTTTAACTTAAGGACTTGTTTTCTCCAAGATAGAGACAGCTGAGCAGGTTTAGAGTCAGAAAAGAGTTAATAAAATATGTAGGCAGACATGGAAAAGGGAAACAGAAGGGGGAAATGGAAGTCCAAAGAAAGGAATGGTAGTTACAGGATGTCTGAAGAGGTGGCTGATGTTATGGAAGACAGAACAACACAGCCGGAAGAATTCAGAATCCAGAACTGGGCTGTGTAATCTTAAGTCTTGGATTTACTATTTAGATGCATAACATTGGGTTTTGTTGTTTTAAATCTTAGTGTTTCCATTTTCTCATCTGCAAAATGGGGATCATAGTAATTCCCACTCTTCAGAGTTTCTGGAATGTGAAAATGTGAATGTCTGTAAAGCATATAACATAAAGCCTGTGCTAAATATACAGCAATAGACTAATACTGAATGCATGATGAGGTGTCATGGAGCACACAGGCACACATATGCAGAATGGCTTCCACAGTGACTGTGGGGATCCTGTGTAGTCCTAGCTCAGTGAAGATTAACAGGAAGATATGAGCATGCCCCAGCAGGCACAAGGAGAAAGGAGGATTAAAGCCTTAACATGACCACAGACCCAGGATGAACCAATAATCTTTGGTCTTTCCAAGGCTATGCTGGAAATGGGTGAATGCAGAGGAGGAATACAATAGTTAATCTGCCAGGAGCATTGAAAGTGAAAGATGACAAGTAAGTAGCTAAGGAAATTGTGGGAGTTGGGGCACCATGGCCATGGTCTTTCTTAGAAGAAGAGTGGGGAGAAATGTCTGGTGACTGTGGTCCAGGTGTGGTTCATAGTGTCAGAACATGCATTCCCTGTGGAGATGGGGCTTTGAGTTAAAATCTCAGCCCTTAAAATACCATCTCTCCCATGTAAGTGCCCAATAAATAGCTGTTGAGTGGAAAGTTGAATAGGTCAGGGAAACTAGTAGCTTCTTTCCAATATAAACCCTTCTTGCAAACCTTTAAAATCTTCATAGCCATTACATTTTACCTTTTATGTCTATTCACATATGTGATAGTTAATTTTGTGTCAACTTGACAGTGCCACAGGGTGCCCAGATACTTGATCAAACATGATTCTGGGGGTCAGAGGTTTTAGTTGAAACCAGCATTTGAATAGGTAGACTAAGTAAAGCAGATTGCCTTTCCTGGTGTGGGTGAGCCTCCAGTCAGCTGAAGGCCAACTTCAGATCTTAGGACTTCTACCTCCATAATTGCTTGAGTCAATTCCTTGTAATAAATCTTTTTATACACACACACACACACAGACACACACACACACAGAGTTGACACTTGAATATGGGTTTGAACCGCATAGATCCACTTATATATGGATTTTTTCTGCCTCTGCCACCCAAGACAGCAAGACCAACCCATCTTCTTCCTCCTCCTTCTGCCAATTCAATGTGAAGATGAGGATGAAGACCTTTATGATTACTATTAAATGAAAATGGATATGTTTTCTCTTCCTTATGATTTTCTTAATCCTTTCCTCTAGCTTACATTATCGTAAGAATACAGTATATAATATATATAACATATAAAATATATATTAACTGACTTATTGGTAAGCCTTCCAATCAACAAAGTTTTAGGGGAGTCAAAGTTATACACAAAATTTCACTGCAGGGTGGCAGGGATCAGTGCCCTAACCCCCTCATTGTTCAAGGGCCAACTCTACATCTATCTCCTGTTTTTCTAGAGAACCATGACCAATACACACATTTTGCCTGTTATTATAATTACTGTATATCTGGCTCAGTTTTCACTAGACTCTACATTTCAGATAGTTGACTATAACTGTTTCAGTTTTGTATTTGTTGTCTCATATGACCTTATTTTCAGTAGCCACACATCTAGACATCTGTAGAATTAAAAGCAATTTCAAAGAATGATAGTGAAAAAAAGGCACAAAGCTACAATGTCAGATTGGCTGGAGAGTCACAATTTGAAGTGTTTCTTAAACTGGAATCCACTGATGTATTCAAAAAGTTGAGAAAAAAATTTTTCTTTTAATTTGCTATTTTAATAATCTAAAATAATATTTTATCAGTTACAAAGACAGACTTGTCTTTTGTGGTGAGAAAACACAACTGAAAGATATTTTGATAGGCCTTGAGCTCTTAAGTCAGTGCCTCTGAGTTCTCAGGCTTTTCATTCCTATTAAAGGAGTTATGTTTTTCAAATTTAACAAAATTTTGGTTGGAGAAAGAACGCTGGGTTGGGTATCAGGAAAGCAGTTTCTAACTCTGGCTCTGCCAACATTTTGCAAATTATTCTAGACCTAAATTTTGTTTTTGTTTTTAATTAAAACAAGGAGTTTAAGTTTGATGTTTTCTGAGTTTCTCTCTGGTTCAAATATGTCTAAGAATGTTGAAATTAGCAGGGGAAAAGGAAAAGAAAAGTGTTAACAAGATAGTACATATTTCAAAAAAAAAACAGTAACAACTATAGCTATAGAGTAATTATATCAGGCATGATTCTAGGCACTTGATATTCATCAATGTACAAATTAAAATCCCTGCTCTCAGGAAGCTTGCATAAAGGGCATACTTGGGTAAATGAGTTGGTTAAAAAGAAAACAGTGAAATAAATGAATTGACATATGGTCTAGAAGAAATATGTGAATTCACATTCAGTGGAAATATATACACTACCTAGAAGATATCTGCTTCTAGTCATTTGTTGTCTTCGAGCACTTTTATAGATCTTTAAGTTGTAGATAACAAAGAGCAATGTAAAACAGTTCTTTTACAGAGGGTCCCTGATTTAGGACGGTCCAACTTACTATTGTTCAACTTCAAGATGGTGCAAAAGCTACATACAGTCAATCAATAGAAACTGAACTTAGAGTGCTCAGATAACCATTCTGGTTTTTCACTTTTAGTATTCAAAAAATTGTAGGAGATATACAACATTGTATTATAAAATAGGGTTTGTGCTGGATGATCTTACCCAACTGCGGGCTAACGTACGTTTGTGAATGCATTTAACGTAGGTTGTGCTAAGCTACAACATTTGGTAGGTTAGGGGTATTACGTGCATTCTCAACTTAAGACATTTTCAAGTTATGATGAGTTTGAGGTGTAACTCCATTGCAAATTCAGGAACATCTGTACACCTGAAGTTTAGTGAGGTTAAAATTGACTTTTCCCTCATCTCTCCCCACCCCAAATAAAAAGCCCCTTTAGTCTCCATTTGCACATTCACTTCTATGTTCCTGATCTATATATAAATTTGCCAGATCTACAGATTGTCTTTTGAATTCGTCTTAACATCTGCTTGGATGCTAATTAAGGGATAAAATAGAATCTTTAAAATGTTCATTTTTATTTATGAGGGTTATGATTTTACCTTTCTCTGAAAGTTATCTTTTAGTCATGAATAAAGTCTACATAGAAATTAAACCAGATGAATATGGCGGAATTTTATGAGGTGAGCTGAGGGATTGAACAGCTTCACATCTGCTTATCAGGAAGGTCTTCTTGCAGGAGGGAGACATTGAAGTGGGATGCAAATGATAACAGTAGCATCTCTGAGAGGTCATGGGAAGGAACATTCCAGCAAGAGGCAGCAAGACATACAACGGTCCTGAGGTGAGCATTTCGTTGCTGGATTCAGGGCATCAGAACACAGCCAAGACGTAAGACTAGCACACACTGCGTGAAGGGAATATGACATAAGCTGAGGACAGAGATACAGACAATTGCCAGATGTTTAGGGCATCAAAGGCCACCATACAGTGTTTGGGTTTCATTCTCAATGCAATTGGGAAGACATAGGAGAGAAATGATCTGCATTCCATATTTGAAAGAACTTCCCGCAGCCATGATGCTTGATTTCCTGGTTGATCTGCATCACTTGGTTAGTCCTCATGTTAATTCTATGGGGCAAGCATTCTGATTTCCCCCAACCTCATAGATAGGAAAATGAGGCTCAGCGGGTAAGTGGGCAACTAATATCTACAAGGCAATAACTGTAATCCATCAGTGTAAACAGGTGTTTTTACTACTGTTTCCACAATCTTGGTGATTAAGTTGTGAATGAGTTTAATCTTTTATCAACAATACTTTTCTGAACCATTTAATAGAATTAGCATCTTGCAGAGTTTCTTATCCTTTTTCTTTTAAGGTTATTTTCTGGCTCTCCTTTCAGGAAGTATTTGTAGTTTGATGAGGAATTTGAGTTAATGCTATTATTGAATCAATGCTGGCTATGAAAGCCTTGGGAAGCTTATCTAACTTCTGTATTGTTTCTGTCAGTTTTTATTTGTGTATATAATGAACTACAGTGTAACTTGCATACAGTCTTACACACAGCAGATGGCTTACTGACTACTCAAAAAATGCAGTTACACTGACACATTTCTCTAAACTATTTCTTATATCAGCAACAAATAAAAATGCAATACCTCTTTTTTTTTTTTTTTTTTTTGAGATGGAGTTTCGCTTTTGTCACCCAGGCTGGAGTGCAATGGTGGGATCTCGGCTCACTGCAACCTCCGCCTCCCAGGCTCAAGCGATTCTCTTGCCTCAGCCTCCTGAGTAGCTGGGATCACAAGCTCACGCCATCACGCCCAGCTAATTTTTGTACTTTTTTTTTTTTAGAGACAGGGTTTCACCATGCTGGCCAGACTGGTCTCAAACTCCTGACCTCAGGTGATCTGCCAGCCTCAGCCTCCCAAAGTGCTGAGATTACAGGCATGAGCCACCGTGCCTGGTCTTGCAATGCATCTTAATCTTATTTGTAATAGCTCTTAGGTTGGGTTTGCAATTTAATGGCTATGTGGATGACTTGTTTTTTCCCCCTAATTTAGTGAATCTATTACAAACTATATTATTCTTACTGATAGCTCACAATTTAAGGTTTACAACACTCTCACTATTGGAGTAGAAAAATCGCATTTTGGAAACAAAAAGATCAGTGGATTGGCAAGTCAAGTCCAACCCAATGAGCTATGATGAGAAGACTTGTCAATCTTTGCAACTTCTTTAGATACTATAACTTTTTGTTATATACAATTCCTTTATCATGCTGTAGTGCTTTTGCTGTTGATTGGAAATATAATCTGCTTCCATTTCAGCTAATTTTCCATGGGCCAATTTAGATGCTTTCCCATCTTAAAATACGAAAGGTTTTGAAGTCTGACAAGACAATAACAATTTGGACACACACTGAAATGAACCACCAGTGGTTTCCCAGAAGAACTACAATGACTGTTTTGTGTGGAGAACATTTCTCCCCGAGTCTCCAGAATCATCCAGCTTGGCCACATCCCAATTGTTCTTTCAGCAAAAATGAAGAAAAGGAAAAAACTAGCTAAGCAAAACGTAAGCACAAAGAATATTTCAGGAAGGGCAGTCAGCTGGAAGTTTTCAGTCAAAACTATCAGCTTTTTGTATCCAAAAGGTTTGGGGATTTAAACCTTACAAGAGAAAATTACACTAGGCCTCCTGAGCATGTGCTTGTCTATGTTAATATAAACACGCTAATTGTGCATCCTTCCTCTACTTTAAATAAGTTTTCCAAGCAGATGGTCATGATTAAGCAGATACCTTCCACACCCACACTGGCATGGTAAGAAACAAAAATAACACACTAAGCATATTAAAATGTATAAATATTTTCTCCTACTGATTCTATTAGCTGAGCATCTTATGTATGTGTTGCCTTAATTCAGCACAATAGGTTTATTTTCATAGATTCTGTATTTTACTTCAGGCTAGGCAGAATTCCTCTGAGGTGAAGACACATAATCTCTTTAGACTCTTGGGTCACCCCAGGGAAGGAGTGCTTTTATTGCTTGCTCAAGCTTTAAAAAAGCTGCTTGTTAAGCCTAAGAGATCAGAATACTATCCTTAAAAAGCCCTGAAATAGGGCAGGCACCCTGCATCATATGTGCTATGCTAATCTTCCCGGGAGAAAAGAACCCCATCAAACCAAATGCAACTCCCCCCCCTTTTTTTTTTTTTTTCAGAGGGAAGGCAAATAAAGCAGAGTTTAAAAAATGAAAGGAAAATAGTGGCTTCTCTTCTGCCTAGAACTTGAAGGCTTTAACGCCATTATTCTACCCAGGTGAACCAAAAGTTACATATTAGTATATCAGTGATCATTTTTAGAAGTTAACCCACTTCTGGTTTGTGTTCCACCTCAGCTTACACTACAAGAAGCACCATAACGTAAAGTATCAAATAATAAGAAAGCATTATAAACTGAGTCAAAACGATTGTTTCAACTAGATGAGACTTAAGGTCAGATAAACGTATTATTTTAGAAATACTAGAGTTACAACTGATACCAGCGTTAATTACTAACAGTCCTTTAAAAATGCTTAATATATTAATAAGCACATTTTATGTGCTTGTTAATTACTTAAGACATCTTTTTAGGATCCTAAAATTACATGTCCCAAGCACTTGTTACATGACTTCTTTGAAGGTTAATGAAGCAGAAAAATGGAGTTCAAATACACGGAGAGAACCATAATGAAGGAAAAAGAGGAATAGACTAGCCTTTTAGAAGCACATAATGAAAAAACATCTAATGATCTTTTATTGTGTTGACATGTATTTTAGGTTGAAAAAGAAACTATGAGAGTCAATCATTATATTACGTTTTACAACCCTTGCCTATTTTAGGCCTCCAAACCGTTTTTACCTGAGATTTAAAATATAACTTAGAACTGCAGTTCCGCCATTAACTGGAGCTGCTTTGTACTCTAAACTCTGTTCTAACCTAATCAGGGCTCCACTTTCTCATTGGTTAACCAAGCAAAAACATGAAGGCAGCGAGCTGCACACAAAGACATATGAGGGCCAAATTGTCTTAGGTTTCCAGAATGGTCAGTGAAGATGGCAGCAACTTCTTGCTACATTTTGAGGGACCCCTGACATGGAAAAGCAGGAGGATCCCTTATCCTAGAACTAGATACTGTCCAACAATGGCATCTTTGTGATAAGATGTTTCCACTTTCAAAGGAAGCCATGCAGGCAGCTTCCAGAATCCTGTGTATCAATGTATTTAGGTTGGTGCAAAAGTAATTGTGTTTTTTGCCATTAAAAGTAATGAAATCGTTTTTAGGTTGGTGCAAAATTGTGGTTTTTACCACTCCTTTTGCACCAACCTAACAAAACACATCATTTGATAAGGTACAGATATCAAGCCTGAACTTATTTAAAAATGCTTACAATGTGACCAATTTAGAGACCATCTTATGAACAAGGACAGACATCTCTTATGGAAATAAGAGCTTAGGTTTATATGGGTTTAAACTTTTTGAAGCAATTTTACATTTTATTCCACTTGATTCTTCTGTCAGGATTGTTGTAAGGACAAACCACGTAGAATATCATTGGCTTAAAACAACACAGGTGTATTTCTTGCTCATGTTATTTTTCATGGATCACCTGAGGACAGCACCTTGCCCTCTATTACCTTCACTCAGGTATCCAGGCCAAGTGAAGCTCCATCTCTGTGCTTCTGTGATTGCGAAGTGGGGGGAAAGGGAGCATGCTGAGTGGTACACTCACTGTGAAAGTATCTTCTTGAAAGTGATTCAGATCACCTCTGCTCATTGTTATGAGCCAAAGCAAGTCCCGTGGTTCTTTCCTCAAAGGCAGTGAGGAACTTAAACCAGCTCTATTCCTGGAAACAAAACAACCCAAATGTCTAGGAGAGATCAACGACTACCACATTCTTCTTAAAAGCCCTATGAGGAAATATAGTCCTGGAAACCAGGCAGATTTTCCAAAGAGGAAAGTAGACAATGTATAGGCAACTACATGAGGGAAGCCTCTTCCTTGTTGTTATCTTCTCACTATGCCACTGTAAACCAAAAATAAAATTCCAAGACCCCCAACCAATTAAATAGACCCCTCTTCTTGGGCAAGAGCATTCCTAAATATACCTGAAAAACTAATTTAGGCCATGATGACAAAGGGAGATTCACATGCCTCATTAAACCCTCATCCCTTTGGAATTCAACCACAGCTCACCAGCATTTAACATTAAAATGGAGACCTTAAGACTGACAAAGCAAACTCTTTGTGGCAGTAAGGTAACAAATGACAGACAGCAGGCCCTGAAAGAAATCAAAGTATTTAACACTAAAATATATTTCTTTGACATGTTTTGAAATGGCCCTGCAAAGCTGTCTCTTGTGGGGGAAATCTACATTCTGTAGAGAACCCACTTGCCTTTCCAGGTCTTTTTCCTGATCCAAAAGAGAATTAATTAGGAGTCTGGCATCTTTTTAAGTCTGATAAGAAACATTTACTATCTATTCTCTCTGAAGCCTGCTACCTGGAGGTTTCATCTGCATAATAAAAACCTTGGTCTCCATAACTTCTTATCTTAACCCAGATACTCCTTTCTATGGATTCCAGGTCTTCAGATAAACTCTTTTAACCAACTGCCAAAGAGGAAATCTTTGAATCCCCCAATAACCTAGAAGTCCCTCTGCTTCCAGTTGTTCCACCTTTCTGGACCAAATCAACATTTATATTGTGTATATTGACTGACGTCTTATGTCTCCCTACAGTGTGTAAAACCAAGCCATAGCCACACTGCTTTGGGCACATGTTCTCAGGACCTCCTGAAGCCGTGTCATGGCTCTGTCCTTAACCTCAGCAAAATAAACTTCTAAATTGATTGAGACCTGTCTCAGATACTTTTTGGTTTACACCACAATGTGTAAAATTTTATTCTTCCTTTCTTTAGACAGAACAATGCCTTGTTCAAAAGAACAATACCTCTCTTAACATCCTGTTGTGAATCGCTAGATGATAGGAATATACTCTTCAAGATGAATATGGAGCACAGTCATGATACAAAAATCAGACTATTAAGCGGTGTGCCCCAGGCTGATTCAGCCAGAAGAGATTTCTGGCCTATAGCATAGGAGGTCTCCATGACTTTTGTAGTATGGAGAGGAAAGGTGGGGAGGATGGGAGTTGGGAGGCTCTTTTTACCAAAAGGCAGGACAGTTCTGGAAAAACAAAACAAAACGAAACACCTCTGTGGACATTTTTGAAGATAATACATTATGAAAAAGTTAAGTAATGTGTCCTCCTTAAGTAATATTTCTTAGAACTTTATAAAACAAATTAAAAACAAAGAAACAGATGATGCATGTAAAAACTGTGAACTTGTAGAAAAAAAAAAGAAGACTGAGAATTTTCTTGAAATAGCTGTGCTAGCCCTAGTCAAGTAATTGACCATTCCAGTGAAGCTTAATTTGGGACACTAAATTGGGAATCAGGACCGTGAAAGAAAAGTTGACAGATGGGACTTGGAGACATACTTCTACTGAACACACTGAAGTATCTAAGAATTGCAAGTTGATACCAACATCATGCTGTACATTATTTGTACAGCACATATATATACTTTCTCACATTGACAAGGTACTTTGATATTTTTGATCATAAAACTTTTCTGAATGAAGCCTTCATGAAGTCCCATATTCCCGACTTTTTGCTAGCATTCTCATAAAATCCTGTCATATTTTTAATTCATAGTTTCTAGCCATCCTTTTGGCTTTAGCTCTCAAAAGCTCCATTGGAAAGCTTTTTCCAGGTTGAGGGAATTGCCTTATTGCCCTTCTATTCCTTTGGCCATGTGAAGACACAGTGTTAATTTCCTCCAGAGGATGCAACCAATAAGGCACCGTGTTAAAACTGAAGACCAGATCCTTACCAGACACTTAATTGATCAGTTCCTTGATCTTGAACTTCATCTCTAGACCAGTAACAATAAAAGGTTATTTTTTATAATTATCTAGTCTCTGATATTTTGTTACAGCAGTGCAAATGGACTAAGAAACTGATACTAGGAGTTGGGTGTTGCTGTAACAAATACCTGAAAATGTGGGAACATCTTTGAAACTGGGTCATGGGTAGAGGTTAGAATAATTCTGAAATGATTACTGAAAACCCTCTGTATTGCTATGAACAGAAAATTAAGGGTGATTCTTGCCAGACCTCAGAAGAACAGAAGAGCTACAGAGAGAGTCTCAATCTTAGAGAACATCTAAATGGTCTTAAATAGAATGTTGGTAAAAATATGGACAATAAAGGCCATTCTGATTAGGTCTTCAGATGGAAATGAAGATTTTCTTATTGGGAACTGGAGGAAAGTCTACTCTTGTTACAAAAAGTGGCAAATAGCTTGGCTGAATTGTGTCCCTGTCCCTTCCGCTTTGGGAAAGTAGGAATTTAAGAGTGATAAACTAGGTTATTTGGCATAAGAAAACTTTAAGCAAGGTGTTAAGGGTGCTGCATGGTTTCTATTATCTGCTTATAACAAAATGCAAACAGAAATGAAATATGGAATTTATTATCAAAAGAGAAACCAACCAAAGGCTTAGAAAATTCTCAGCCTGGCCATTTCAAGAACAAAAAGTGTTTAGGAAAGGAACCAAGGGTGTGGTAAAGTTACCCTTTGATAGATTCCTATAGACAGAAGGAAGTCAGTGGTACTCATTAAGACAATGAAAGAATGTCCCCAAAGGCATCTCAGAGATCCTTGAGGCTGTCATGCTCATCACTGGCCCAGAAGTACCAGGTCTCTGAGGGGAGAATTATTCCAAGGAAGAAGCCTAGGGCCCCCGTGGAATCTCAGAGCTATTTGCACGTATTCACATCAAGTCTGTCTCCACATTCTGGTGCAGTGCCCCTTGGCAGCCTCAGCTGTGGCCCAAGAAGGCCCAAGTACAGCTTGAGCTACAACTCCAGAGAATACAAGATGTAAACCTTGGCACCATCCACATGATACCAACTCTGAAGGTGCATGGAATGTTGAACTCAACAGAACATTAAAAGGATCCTATACTATGAACAAATGGAATGTATCCCTAGGATGCCAGGATAGTTTAGCATAAATAAGTATAAATAAATCCATGTGATATACCACAATAACACAATGAAGGACAAAAACAATATGATCATCTCAGTAGATTCAGAAAAAGCATTTGACAACATTCAGCATCCTTTTATAACTCTCAACAACTTAGGTATAGAAGAAATGTACCTCAACATAATGAAAGTCACATATGATAAATCCACACCTAACGTCACCCTCAGCAGGGAAATGTTGAAAGTTTTTCCTCTAAGATCCATAACAAGACAATACTCTCACCACCTCTATTCAACATAGTACTGAAAGGTCTAGCTAGAGAAATCAGGCAAGAGAAAGAAAAAAACGGCATCCAAATTGGAAAGGAAGAAATTAGATTGCTTCTGTTTTTGGGTGACAGTAAATAAAAAACCCTAAGAACTCCACAGAAACTATGAAAACTAACAAATTTAGTAAAGTTACAGGATACAAAAATCAGCAAACAAAAAAAGTATCACTTCTATACAATAACCAAAAGACAAATCAATAAAACAATACAAATTTACAATAGCTATCAAAATTAAATAAAATACATAGGGACAATTTCAGCCAAGGAGGTGAAAAATCTATAGACTGAAAACTATAAAACACAGATGAAAGAAATTGAAGGACACACAAATAAATGAAAATGCATTCCATGGTCATGGATTGGAAGAATACTATTATGATGTCTATACCTACCCAAAAGAAATCTACAGATCCAATGCAATCCCTATGAAAATGCCAAAGATGCTTTCTACCGAAATAAAAAAAAAATTCTAAACTTTGTATGGAACCATAAGAGACCCCAAATAGCCAAAACAATCTTGAGCAAAAGAACAAAGCTGGAGGTATCACACTACCTGACTTCAAAATTTACTACAAAACTATGCTAATGAAAACAGCATGGAACTGTCATAAAAACAGGCACACTGACCAATGGAACAGAATAGAGAGCTCAGAAATAAATCCACACATTTACAGTCAATTGACCCAACCGCTTCCAAGAACACACCATGGAGAAAGAATAGTCTCATTAAATGGTGTGGGACAACTAGATTTCCATATAGAGAAGAAATTGATTTTTATCTTATACCATGTAAAAAGTCAACTCAAAATGGATTAAAGACTTATAAGCAAGACCTAAAGCAATAAAACTACTAGAAGTAACCATACTGGAAAGTCTCAGTGATGTTGGTCTGGGCAGTGATATATTCAAGGTGAATCCAAAAGCACAGGTAACAAAAATAGAAAAATGGGTGGGACTACAAACTAAAAAGCCCCTGCATAGCCAAGGAAAGAATCAGAGTAAAGAAACCCTGTAGAATGGGGGAAAATATTTGCAAATCATACACCTGATAAGGTGGTAATATTCAAAATATATAAGAAACTCAATGTAAGGAAACAACTCAATTTTAAAATGGGCAAAGGATCAAAAATAGACATTTCTCAAAAGATGATATACAAAGGTCCAACAAGCATATGAAGAAATGCTCATCACTAATCCCAGAAAAATGCAAATGAAAAACACAGTGAGATATCACCTCATTCTTGTTAGAATGACTCTTCTCAAAAAGACAAAAGATACTAAGTACTGGTGAGGATGTGGAGAAAAGGGAAACTTTGTACAAGGTTGACCTAATCAGAATGGCCTTTACTACTGTTCTAGAGGGCCCTCAAAAAAATAAAAATAGAAATACAATATGGTCTAGTGATTCCACCACTGGGTATACAACCAAAGGAAATGAAATCAGTACGTCAAAGAGATACCTGCCCCTCCATTTCACGGAAGCATTCTTCACAATAGGCAAGATATAGAGTCAACCTAAATGTCCATCAGCAAGTGAATGGATCAAGAAAATGTATATGAGCCTAAGAGTTTGGAATGAACCAATCACACATGGGTATTCTGGTGAAGAGTGATAGAATCCTTTATATCAGTCACCTGGCCTAAAAGAGTTATGTATAACTTTTTGTAGCCTTAAAAAAGGACATTCTGTCATTTGAGACAGCATGAGTTAACCCGGCAGGCATTATGTTAAGTGAAATAAAACAGGTACAGAAAGACATACATGATCTCACTCACACGTGGAATCTGTAATTGAATTCAGAAGTAGAGAGGAGAACAGCGGTTACCCAAGGCTGGAGTGGGAGTGGGTATTGGGGAGATGTTCATCAAACCACACAAAATTTCAGTTAGGAAGAATGAGTTCTAAGAGATGAATTAACCATAGCATGGGGACTATGGTTAATTACAATGTATCATATTCTTACCTGAGAGTAGATTTTGTGTTCTCACTACAAAAATTTGAAGCAATGAACATTAGCTCAATTTAGCCATCTCACAATGTACACAGATTTCAAAATAACATGTAGTACATAAGTACTATATACCATCTTTGTCAAATATTCTCAGATGGTGTGTATTTTATAAAAGTTAAAATATATTTTAAAAATGTATTGCTGACGTAATTTGTACCTGTTTAGTGACAGCCTTATGTTTAATTTCTGTATAAAAATAGGGAGACAATTTATATCCTTTACTCTTGGCACGATGCCCAATTGAAGTCATAAGACCATCAGGATTTGAGTTCTGGTTTTGTCACTTACATGCTGTTGGATCTACCCCTGGCCATTTACGAGGTCAATTTTCACACACATCAAAAAAAGAATACCTGCCATGCCTTAGTTAGCGTGTGTTGTGAAGATTAAGTAAGTTTAAAATCATAAAAATGGAAACTTCTAATGTGTTTTAGAATTTTAAACTAGGCTGGGTGCGGTGGCTCATGCCTGTAATCCCAACACTTTGGGAGGCCAAGGCAGGTCGATCACAAGTTCAGGCGTTTGAGACCAACCTGGCCAACATGATGAAACCCCGTCTATACCAAAAAGACAAAACTTAGCCAGGTGTGGTGGCAGGTACCTGTAGTCCCAGCTACTCAGTAGGCTTGGGCAGGAGAATCGCTTGAACCCAAGAGGCAGAGGTTGCAGTGAGACGAGATCGTGCCACTGCACTCCAGCCTGGGTGACAGAGCAAGACTCCATCTCAAAATAAATAAATAAATAAACAATAATTAAACAGTGACATTTATAGTTTAAACTTAGGTAGTTCTCTTTACCCATTGGGGTAAAGAATGCATTTTAATTATCCTCAGAATTAGAAATATTACTAATATTTTTAGTTTACTTTTGTGCCAGTTGAAAGCTTTGGAGATTAACTGTCTGCATTCTGTGTGGATTATTTGCTGTCTTATTTCTAGTATGTGTTCTTAGTGAGTTCATGAGACGTGTTTGTGAACTTACTAAGGGTGAAACAATCAAATTTCTTGTTTCATATGAAATTTAGGACCTAAAACAGGCAGACGTAATAATCTCTTCTCAAATTCAGCAGTAGTCTCTTCTCAATTTTTCTCCTAGAGCAAAATTTAGTTATTTATGCAAGCTGAAGGAATAAGGAGACAAGCTGCCAAGAAAGGTAACAGAAGTATTTTGAAATTGAAAGGAAGGAGGCCAGTTGACTGATATGAAAGATTCCTATCACTCTTCGCCAGAATACCCATGTGTAATTGGTTCATTCCAAACTCTTCAAGAAAAGGAATTGAATCCTGAAAGAAATGTCACTGAAACAATATAAAAAAATTTCTCAGGGATCAAAAGAGCATGTTAAACGTCAAGTAATTGTAGGTAGATTTAAATACAAATTTCAAAAATATATGTAAAGTCAAATGAACTCACAGGGAGAAAGATTACTATTTAAATGAAAGATGTTAGACTCTTCTTCCTAAATCGTATTATTGGGTTAACAGACTCCAACACTTAACACTAAATGCCCTCTGGATAAGGGATCCTCCCTAATGTGGTTTACCTTGTTTCTTTACCTGTAACATAACTATAATGTTTATCTTCCTTTTTTCCTATAGTTTCTTGCCTAATGATAATGTTTTATCCTTCACGAAAACATCATGATGCTACTTATTTCTGATGGAAAGAAATCAAATTAAAGGGCCTTTGATTTCTAGTCTCACCCAAGAAAATCATGCTTCACATTTCAAAAGAAAAGCAGACTAAAATTTTCAAATACGCTTTCTCCATTCCTGAAAATTTTATTTGGGCAATTCCAGTAACAAGACAATCATCACATGAGTACTTTCAGCAAATAACCCAAAGATGGAAATAGGAGCTGCATTTTCACTAGTGCAAGAGAGCTACAAGACAGCCAAGCTCTACATGGGTGAGACTTCCAGAGAAAACAGTTTTAATACTTATAGAAAGAGGAGGCTATTATCACAAACTCCATGTATTTAGTGTCAGCTGGACTTGAAAGCAAAGCCAGCCTCCCCTCTGCCACACACCCACATACAGCTGTAGTCAATTCCCTCTAGATTTTGCTTCCTCAATGCTTCTAATATCATATCAACTCCCCCCACCGCA
>NW_012119265.1:11099850-11147611 GCF_000951035.1 Colobus angolensis palliatus
TTTAGACTGCTACATGTGCAAGTTCAGGCTCTTCCCATTTCTGTTTTTGCTCATGCCTCATGCTGTTTCCTTCACCTAGAATCCCTTCAGGCTTGTCTGTTGAACTCCTACCATTCTGCCCTGCTGCACCCCCAGCCCTCCCGCAACACACACACACACACCCCTCCCCACCTTCTACTCTCTCACTTGGGCACTAGATATCTCTCCAATGTCTTAATGACTTTTTTGGAGCATTCAGCATATTCTGACTTCATTTCTCTTAAATTATTTTCCTGCCATTCAAAAGCCTTTCCTCATTCCCCATTCCTGAACTGGAAGCCTTATTTCTCTCACAGACCTAGGCTTTGTGCTACTGTTCTCTGCAACTTGGGCTGAAATTCCCACCATTCTTTTAACAAATATTTATTAAAAGCATACTAGCTAAAAAAAAAAAAAAAAAAAAAAAAAGAATCGTACTTAATTGACTCCCTTGGAAGAGGTGGCCAACCTAGTGCTTTACAGAGGGGAGATTCTGTTATATACCTGAGGATCACTCAGGAATAAAGGATTCTTCTTAATTTTCTCCAGCCTTCTCGTGAGTTACAGAGTAACTTGTTAATAGTGTGTTATTGCTTTAGATGACCTAGCTGTGGGGATAAAATCCAGGACAGGCCAGGCATGGTTGCTCATGCCTATAATCCAGCACTTTGGGAGGCTGAGGCGGGTGGATCACGAGGTCAGGAGTTCAACACCAGCCTGGCAGACATGGTGAAACCCTTTCTCTACTAAAAATACAAAAATAACTGGGCATGGTGATGCATGCCTGTAGTCCCAGCTGCTCAGGAGGTTGAGGCAGGAGAATTGCTTGAACCTGGGAGGCAGAGCTTGCAGTGGGCAGAGACCATGCCACTGCACTTCAGTTTGGGTGACAGAACAAGACTCTGTCTCAAAAAAAAAAAAAAAAAAATCACCACCACCACCACCAAAAAAACCCCAGGACAGTTGTTTTAACAAAACAATGGAGTTTGAGGGTTCAAGGAACATAACAGCCAAATTCTGAGTGTCTGCAGTCACAGAGAACAGAAGGTGTTAGGGGAGAACAGTAGAAAACAAGGTACTAGATAATAGATCACATGGAAAAGGATAGGGGTGTGGTGAGGAGACACTGTCAAATGAATTGGGAAAAGCAGAGGATAGGAGGGGGAGGGATGGGAGAGAAATAGAAGGTCGTGCATATAAATATGATCCTCATGTTTTGATTAGAATTAAATCTGGCCCTAAGAAAAATGTTTAAGAAGAGAGACATTGTCAATAATCGATACTATGAGTGTGTATCAATCACTCAGGAAACATATCTGTGCAGGATACACCCACAGAGATTCTAATTCAAGTGCTCGGGGTGGGGCCAAGGAATCTGAACTTTGAATAAGCGCCCCAAGTGATTCTGTGGTCCAAGGGCCACCCCTTGGAAACAGTGGTAGAGACTGTAAGGTTTTGCTTTCAAAACCTAACTCAGATCCCAGCATCTACTAGTTAGTTAATTTACAGGGCAGAGTGCCCATGAATCTGATGTCTGAGTAGCAGGAAAATACCTGGAGAGCTTAATGCATGCATTGCTCACTATTCTTCTTGCCCCCAAAGGTCCAATTCAAGAGAAGAATCTATAGTTTTGATACATTTAAGTCCTAAGTCCCCATATCCGTTCCATTTAGTTCTCAGCTGAGGAGCATGGCATTTTTCTTTCATATTTTCAGTTGCTTGAAGTTCTACATCGCACATAGTTTTCAGTGGTAAAGGCTCTACAGATGTCCCAGTGATAATTCATAAACTCACAAGAGCCAAACATGCAAGTACAAACATAATTCATTAGCTTTTTGACTTTTAAACCATACCCAGAAAGCAAAATTAAGTCTCTGTACAGTAATTTTCTCATGAAAAATGGCCAGTAAATGCTTCCCATAGATAATTTATTTTAGTGTTATTGATTTTTTTTCCCTCCTAAAAAGCTGTATTGAAACAACAGCCATTAAGGCTTATAGAGCTTTGAAACATCTGGTTATGATTGCAGACAATTGCTCCATTCCTTTTTCTTGAGGCAGCAAATAATACCGCTGAGAACACCTTCATTAGCCGCCTACTATTTCCCTTTCAGATGGCACCTGGGGAAAGGCTTGCAAAAGAGATAAAGAAATATCTGAAGGCAAAGCAATGGTTATTGTCCATAAATTACTTATGTCATTTACCCACAGAGTCTGCTCCCTGGTGGTGTGTTAGAAGAACACTTTGCTTCTATGTTCATTACTTGAGGTAGCTATGCCCAATGCATTTAGTGAATTAAATGCATCCATTTTTCAGCTAGTGCATACTAGCACAGTCTTTCACTTAAACAACCTGGTGTAAGTAAACTTCATCAATATTTTTTTCTGAGACAGAGTCTCACTTTTTTGCCCAGGCTCAACTGCAATGGCGCAATCTCGGCTCACTGCAGCCTCCTTATGCTGGGTTCAAGCTATTCTCATGCTTCAGCCTCCCAAGCAGCCGGGATTACAGACATGCACCACCATGCCCAGCTAATTTTTGTATTTTTAGTACAGATGGGGTTTTGCTATGTTGACCAGGCTAGTCTCGAACTCCTGGTCTCAAGTGATCAGCGCACCTTAGCCTCCCCAAATGCTGGGATTACAGGCATGAGCTACCATGCTCGGCTCATCAATATTATAGTCACTTTCGCTAGCTGAAAGAAACAAACTGACTCTGGCCAATTGAAGTGAAATGATTTTATCAAAAAGATTGCAGTAACTCAGGCAATTCCTTGGAAGGCTTGAGAATGAGGCTTAGAAAATGAGGAAGAATTACGGCCACGCGCGGTGGCTCAAGCCTGTAATCCCAGCACTTTGGGAGGCCGAGACGCGGATCACGAGGTCAGGAGATCGAGACCATTCTGGCTAACATGGTGAAACCCCGTCTCTACAAAAAAATACAAAAAACTAGCCAGGCGAGGTGGCGGGCGCCTGTAGTCCCAGCTACTCGGGAGGCTGAGGCGGGAGAAAGGCGTGAACCTGGGAGGCGGAGCTTGCAGTGAGCTGAGATCCGGCCACTGCACTCCAGCCTGGGCGACAGAGTGAGACTCCATATCAAAAAAAAAAAAAAAATAAAACAATAAATAAAAAGAAAAAAAAGAAAATGAGTAAGAACTAGGAAATACAGGTAGGTGCCAGGACTAAAGGAAATTAAGGGAGAATACTGCTTCCTCTGCCACTGGAGAAGACACAAACCTGGCTGCCACCATCCACCCTGGGAAACTTCTGTACAAACTTCTGGTGTGGTTTCTGTACAGATGAATGCATTTCACTGTCTGTCACTACTTCAAAGTTCAAATGCCAGTAGAATCTTGATCGGGTTAGCTAAGCCTACATCTTAAGTCTCTGGGCTAGATGATGGCAAGCATGAGACTGAATCTAAATGAACTGGGATTTCGGGATCTCCAGAAGGATGCAAGCTCTGTCTCCCATTAAGGTACACAGTGGAAACTTAAGAAGGTTCAGAGGCTAGACAGTCAAAAAATCCTGAAGTGTTCACTACGTTTAGTGGCAAGACCGAACATGCAGTGTGAATTATGGTTCCTTCAGAAAACGTTGACTCAAAACGGTTTTTAACATGGGCTACAACACATCTAAAAGAGTAAAATTAATTACCAAATACCTATCACAATATTAGTTTTAAGGAGTACAAAGTACAATATTAGTTTTAAGGAGTGTAAAGTGGTAGAGAGCCAGAATATACACCCACAAATATAAAGTTGATAAATATACAACTATGTAGCTGAATATTAAAGTTTCCCATTATTCTTTCATCCAATCTGTAACAAACACATATTTTGCGTTTGATAGACCACACACTCCATTAGATACTGGGAAATTAGAGGTGAATTTAACTCTATTCTCTTTAATGGACCCATAGTGTAAGATGACATAGATGCCAACACACAATGCAATGCAGTGGCTTGGGTGCTTTACGACAGGGATGCCCAATTCCTGGGCCATAGACCTGTATTGGTCCTCAGCCTGTTAGGAACTGGGCTGCACAGCAAGAGGTAAACTGCAGGCAAGCAAGCATTATCACCTGAGCCCCACCTCCTGTCAGAGCAGTGGCTGCATTCCATTCTCATAGGAGCATGAACCCTATTTTGAACTGGGCATGCAAGGGATCTAGATTGCATGCTCCTTATGATAATCTGATGACTAATGATCTGAGGGTAGAGCAGTTTCATCCTGAAACCTTTCCCCAACACACTACCACCGTGGAGAAATTGTCTTCTAGAAAACCAGTCCCTGGTGCCAAAAAGGTTGAGGGCTGCTGCTTCATGAAATTATGTACAAAGTATGGTAAAAATATAAAAATGTTGAGAAGTCAAATCTGCCTAAGCAGAAAAGACAGACTTCAGGTAAAAAACAATAGATGAACTGTCGTAGAAAAGGAAGAAGTGTTCTCCAGGGAAACTAAGAGAATGGATTTCCAGGCATAAGACACAGAAACAATTGAATGTGATATGGAAATGGGAGAATGTGTGTATGTTGTCGGGGTTAGGGAGAGCACAGGTGAGAGGAAAGGAGAAATCATGAAAGGAAATGAGACTAGAGAAGGAGAGAAAGTGAAGATTTGAAGAACCTGTTTCTTATAGAGAATTTGAGTTTAGCGTATAGGCAAATAAAGAATCTTCAAGATTTTTAATCAAAGTAATATATTTCGCTTTTAGGCTCTGTGTTTCAGACAGTATTTTGTAAAGGTTCTTCTTATACAGAATGGATTGGAGGAGGTAAGAAGAGGCAGGACCATCTGATAGATTTTTGGGAATATTCCAAGGAAGAGATTTAAAGCTAGTGAAATTGACTATTAATGGAAAACTGGAGAAGAATTTGAGAAATTAAAAAAAAAAAAAGGTCTGGCAAGGCTTTCTAACAGCACATAGGGAATGAGGGGAGTGGTAGAGGAGAATGCTGGCCTAACAGCCAGGCTTTGGCAGGGGTATGGGGTGCCAATGGGAGAGGAGTAAAACATTGGGAGAGAAGAGAAACGTCCTGTAAACTTTGAGAGATACGAGCTCAGAATGCAGGAGGTATTTTAATTAGAAGTATCACTATTAATCACCAGGGCAGAGGACATGAGATATCTCTGGGAGAATATACACAATAAAAAGAGAAGAGGACAAAATAGAGAGCCCTGAAGCACATTGACATTTGAAGAACTAACAGAGGAGCCTGCAGCAGAAACACAGGATGAATGGTCAAATTGGAGGAATCTGTGGACAGCGGTAACAGAATGGAAGGGTGGAGAGCAATGGAAGAAAAGTGGCATGGTCAATACCATATTAAACACATTCTTTTCAGTGTCTATAAGGCCATCTATTGCAGGGACATTACCTTTAAGACGCAAACTACCCAGCATCTAATATACTTTCAAACATGTTTGGTACTCACCAATGTTGAGCTGAAGTTTAAAGCATGTTTGCTACCAGAGGAGTTGGTGACACACCACCACTCAAAATTTTCCCCTGAAGAAAGTCTATGTATCAGTGAGTTCCCAGGAATCCCAAGCTGCGACATTCATGGTGGTGTCATTGCATCTGTATTTCTGCCTTCAGAAAATTGCTAGAACTGTTGCCAGCTTTAGTATAATCAGGATGTTACTCATCTAGCCCAAAGAAGCATCTCTTACTGGTCAATTAGAAAAGACAGTACAATTGCAGAAAACAAAAAGATGAAAAAGAAGTGGCTGACCAGAGACCTCAGAGTTCATTTTAACGTGGGCTCCAGTGAGACATGTAGAGCAATCACTCCAAGGGTAACAGGTAATCAGTGACAAATTGGTAGAAAGTATGTCATTAGTAATATCCAATCATGCTTGTACTGGATGAAGAGTGGAATATGAGGTCTTCTCATTCCATAATAGCTGTCTAGTTTGTTAACATATCTTTTGGTTAGAAACCTCTTGGTATATAGACATAAACCTATAGAGATGAGATATACTTATGGATGCAGACAGATACATGCATACAGATGTAAGCATTGTATAGATATGAAAAATAGATATGTGGTAATGGATATGGTCATGAATATGGAGATAAATATTTGGACTAGGTAGGTGCCTCCTTACTGCAGGATGGATTCAGGTCCCTAGGGCAATTAAGAACATGTACACGTACTGTCAAAAATCTTATTTCATATTATATGTACAAATAAAATGACATACCTGAGATTTGCCCCAAAAGATTATGGGAGGTAAAATAGGTGAGGCACAGACCAAACAAGATTCATTGAGTTAATGAATTCATTGTTGAAGCCGGCTGATGGATATATGGATGCTCATTATACTAAACTGTCTACTTTTGTATTTTTTTGGATGTTTCCCACAATTAAATGTTTTTAAAAAGTGAAAGCTTATTTTCGCCTCAGAGTACTACATATTCAAATAGGATCTTATTAGCTGCTAAACAGTGTGGTAGAGATAATTAAATTAGGGGACATTCAAGGGGGATATCAAAGAGAGGATGAGCCTGGAAGCAGGACATTGAAGTGGGGGGATATAGTTTGGATAGAGGAGTTGGGAGGGCAATTAGGAAGGGGAAGCAATAGTATGATGGTTAATACTGAGTGTCAACTTGACTGGATTGAAGGATACAGAGTATTGATCCTGGGTATGTCCGTGAGGGTGTTGCCAAAAGAGATTAACATTTGAGTCAGTGGGCTGGGAAAGGTAGATCCACCCTTAACCTGGTGGGCATAATCTCCTCACCTGCCAGCTAATATAAAGCAGGTAGAAAAAATGTGAAAAGGAGCGACTGGCCTGGCCTCCCAGCCTACATCTTTCTTCTGTGCCAGTGCTTCCTCCCCATGAACGCTGGACTCCACGTTCTTCAGTTTTGGGACTCAGACTGGCTCTCCTTGCTCCTCAGCTCACAGACGGCCTTTTGTGGGGCCTTGAAATTGTGTAAGTTAATACTTAATAAACTTCCAAATACATATACGTATATACATACACACACATCCTATTCTTTCCTTCTAGAGAACCCTAATATACAATAGGGAAAGAAAAATTTGTTGAACAATAAAAATACTAGTTTAAGACTAATGGATGATTGATATAAATATTGAATTAATATAGTTCTATGTTATGAAAATCCTTGGATCGTACAGGATTCAATTTCATATCCCATCCATAAAGTGAGAAACAGGAACCCAATGATCATTTCTGAAAAGAATAAGAAATCCATTTTAAAGAAGATTAATCTGGTATGATGAAGAATGGATAGACTAATAGCAGCAAGTCCTACTAAAAAGACTTGTCAGAATTCCCAGGGAAGATGTGATAAAGATGTAACTATGGTGAGGGTGGTGAAAGGAATGGGTGGGTAAGAGAAAACACTTGAAGCAAGAATTAAATTACTCCATGACTATCCAGAGGTGAAGGAAAGGAATGCTCATTGTACCTATGTGAAGACATTAAAGAAGTCATTTTGATTTATAATAAAGTAACTTTGGCAAAACCTGGGGAGCTGATTTAAGGTTTTAAGAAATGACATATTCAGATATTTTTAAAGATGTAGCTCCATTGAAATTTTCCAAATTCATGTTTTAGAGAGCCATATTTTCATTATCACTCTTTCTTTGGGCAGAGTATAACATCTACGACCGATATTCCAATGCATACTACATGTGGGTAGGTATTCTGAAAAATACAAGTAATTACACCAGGGCAGGACTACTCTATTAAAAGTTATACTTTGTAGTCAAGAAAAAAATTTAAATGTACATTATAACACACCCACACAATAAGTTAATATTCATGAAACCTCGTTCTCTGATTACATAAGAATGTAAAGAACATCTCAATTGTCACTTAATGCATCTGAATTTATTAAGATTGAGCATAAAAAGCAAGAGGCTGGATTAAAAACCACCATAAAAATACCCAAGTGAATTTAATTCAGTATTTATGGAACTGAGTATGTTTTACTCTAATAAGGAACAGCTTAATGCAATTCAGTCTGAACAAACACAGTCTTATGCAGAAGATAAAGTAAGAGTGACAAGATGCCAACACATTATGACAGCTACTGTGCTGCCTGACCTAGAACATTATGCATTTTCTAAAAGTGCATAAAAAGCAAATTTTATTGTTTCTTCCAGCACATCAACCTCACATTTTTAGTTTTTATTACCCATAATCCCACAGGCTCTGGTAAAACATCAAACTAGAGTTTATTAGTTAACATTTTAAAAGGACACGATTTTAAGATGCTTTCTCAGGTGCTCTATTTCAGCAATTTTGCTTCATATGCTAAGCGGAGGACATATCACCAGTGCTGAAAACAGCCAACACACTATTATTACCAACAGGGAAATCCACCCGCGAGTTGAACCAGTGCCAACCAACCACACTGAAATGCTGACAGCATCACAGGGCTTTCCAACTGTAGGGACATGGAGAGCAGCTGCTCTACTCCTTCACTAAATGCAGATGGGGAGAAGTGAGTGTGTTTTTTTGGTGCTCAGGAGAATGGATACTGATGGGAAAACCAGCATGAATTTCCACAGAGGTACCAGTGATGCGGCCGTTAGTTCCAGATATTAGTTGCAAACTGATCTCTCATCTGCCACCTGCTCCTTTTCCTGCATTTTCTTTCTCAGTTCACTGCATTACCATCTACCCAACGGCCCAAGCTGGAAATCTCTAAATTGGCTTTTTTCTCCGTCCCTCCCTACTCCCACTGCCCCTACTGCTCCCATCAAAGTTAAAAGATCAATTCCATCCCTTCTCTGACCCCACTGCCATACTTCAGGGTCCTTACATTGCCCTTCACATAATACTAGAGGTTTTAATCAGATTGTGTTTACCCATCATTTAATGCTAACTGAGCTATCCCTTGGTACCTGTAGGGGATTGGTTCTAGGACCCCCCAGAATATCTAAATTCAGAGATGCCCAAGTCATATACAAAAAAAGTAGTACTTGCATATAACCTACACACTTCCTCTTGTATACTTTAAATCATCTCCAGACTACTTATAATATCTAACCCAATGTAAATGTTGCATGGTTGTAATATTGTATTGTTTAGGGAAGAAAACAATCTACACATTCAGGACAAATGCAATCATTCCTTGTCTCCCCAAATATTTTTGATCTGCATTTAGTTGAATCCACAGATGTACAACACATGCACAACACATGTGGGGGGCTGACCGTAAAAACAAGTCTATAATGTATCATCTAATCATTGATTAAAGATAAAAACTATTCTCATGAGAGCCTAAAGACAAAATCCTTTTTATCTCTATCAAGGATTAGATGACACGTTATAGACTTATCGACTTGTTGACACATTATATACTTGTTGCTGGAAGATTTAGAAGCTGTTAATTTAGAAATTAGGAATGAAATTAGCAATTGGAATCACTTCTCTGTGGTACTTATAACTCAGATTTAATATTCTGAGTTTAACAGAATATTGGCTGACATATAAATTCCGTAGACATTCCAAGTATTAAGAAATGCTAACATTTTTCAGAGAAAAAGATACCAGTGAGTTAAGTGGCTGACACTGAATCCTATCCTTCTGCTGCTCCTATCCTAAGGTGGGTCAAGGACGTGTTTCTCAGATTTCAGACTCGTCTCCCTGTACACACTCGCAAATGTGACAAATCTAAGTTCTTAAGGGATTCATTTTCAGAAAATTAATGTATCATCTTTGATTTTTAAATTTGGAAGTTGATACAGGCAGTGGGCTATGTTCTTTTCTGCCAAAAAAAACCAGATTGTATCTCCCAAAACCTGAAGTGGCGATTTTGAGGAATTTAGTCAGATCTAGTCTGTGAGCGACAGCTTTGAAGGGAGCTGTACTGATTACATGATCCCTTTTCACCCAGGCCACTGTTGCCAGCCTTGTCAGGGCAGGCCTATTGCTATGTGCCAGTCACCTTGGAGACACAGCAAGAGCAGCTTCATCTTGTGACCTTTTCTTTAGTTCCTCATTTTGAAAGCCACTTACACTTGAATGTATTATTTAGTATGGTGAAAAACGCATCAGTCTTCCAGACTTCAGAGCTCTAACAGGCTTAAAAAGCTTTGGAAATCTTTCTGAAACGAAAATAACCTTGCCCTTAGAAGAGCAGTGTCTGGTGTTCATATCAGGATCATCAGCAGTGGGCCTGGATGAGTAAGACAATTAAATGAACAGCTTTCTGAAGGTGGGTGGCATCATGCCCCTGACCTCCACCCAAGAAGCTTAAAAGGGCCACATGTGTCATAAACCAATTATCCCTCCCACCATGCCTGAAGGAAGTACAAAATTGCTATAGCCATAGTCTCAGAGGTCCTGTTAAATCCTAGACACACAATCACTGTGCAAAAGAAATAACTTGATCCAGCTTCAAGAACAAAGACTAAAAGACTTGATCAGATGCTCAATTTCCTGACAAATGGAATAAACTAATCATGTTGATTGAATCAGAGATTGCCAATTCAGTTAGGTCATTTAAACCAGACTTAGAGAATTTATGTATTTCTTTTAACACTCCTTTTTAGCTATAGACTTGAACCAGAGGTAGAAAGAAAGAATGGTACAGGGTGTCTCTGTATTTTCAGTGTAGCTAAGCTTCAACTGTCTCAGAATTCTTTTCTCTCTATGGGTTTTGGCTAGGGCTGACTGCAAGAGAAATTTGTGAAAAGAATGGACTCCAGAAGCAAATTGGAATTCTTGTTTCCTTGGCAGGAGAGTGTAGTGTCAGAAGTGAAGTTCGTGTGTGTTGTGGATATGATATGCAGGCTCACATTGTTGGCTTCTGTCTTATCTCTTTCTTCAGCTTTCCTACTCCCAGGCCAGGTGCATTTTTAGGACACCGAAAGACAGTGTCAGCTTCTCCTGAAAGTCATTGGCCTCACTGAAAAACTAGAGGCTTGAAAGCTGTGAAACCAACTCAGTTTCCAGTTTATCCTTATGGATTCTAGTTTGTCCTTGTTCTCTCTCCGTTCACACCTATCTTTCCTTCCCAAATCCCCGCTCACCTCAGGCCTAGCACCAGATGCAAAAGCAACAGCCATACATAAACTGCTTAACCAGCCCTCACAATTATACCATGCCCAGTTCCTCTAAGAAATCCCATATTCTATCACATGTCTGATGGTTTACATCTCTGACCAAATTCTGAGTGACACAGGAGGTGTGCCAGGCTCTGTGATAGGCACATTGCTGTAAATTGCACAATCTCCCTCACAAAAGCTTCAGTTTCAACTGAATTGGAAGGAAAAACTACACAAAAATGCCAACAGTCACAAAAGTCTCTGTGGCACCAAATTCAAACTTTATGTTATTAGGTTGGTACAGATATAATTGTGGGTTTCACCATTTGAAAGTAATGGCAAAAACAGCAATTACTTCTGCACCAATCTAATACTTCCCCTGTGTCACATAGCTTGATGAAGTTTCCCCAGTCAAAGCACATTAAACATTGTCATTAGGAAAGTGAAGACTTCAGGGTAAAGAACTTAGAGCTAAGGGCCAGGCTATAATAGAGCTAAAAGGAAATAAGTTGATTAAATGGGCACAGAGCTTTTAGTGGTAAGACTAAATTCAGGGAGTAAACAGAAGTTCTCAATCTTTGGGTACTAAAGAGTCTCAGTAAACCCTCACAACATAAAGACAGAAAAATCCTCACAACATGTATTTAAGATTGGGGCAATAAGCTAGTTAAAAAAAAAAAGGATACACCAAGTCCAGAGGGCAACCAGAACAGAAGGTCGAGAATTTTAGACGCCAGGAGATCAAGTATTTTATGAGCAGCTACTTTTGTGGAAGGTAAATTTGGATGCCTAGTAGTTCAAAGGACAGAACAAAGTGGGGGGAATAAAGCAAACTCATAGCTGAGAACTAGATTGCAGGGATTGAAGAAGCAGGAGAAACACACAGGAGGAAGGGTTTGGGAATGTTTTTTTCTGCCCCGAGATATGGACCTTTTGGGTGAGTCAAGGATAATTCTCATTAGAGCCTGACCTAAGCCCATCTCTGATCTTGACATTTAGGCACAAGGAGTGAAATGACTATCCAGTCAGTCAACAGGACTCAAGCTCAAAGCCAGGTTAGTGGCAAATCAGGGTGACTTGCTGTTGGACCACAAAGTATTTGTCTGGAGATTCTTTCTTTCTGGAGGTCAGAGTTGGTCCCATCAGGGCTGTACACTGAGGTCAAGTAATTCCTGCAGCTGGTGAAAGATAGGGAACCAGAAGGAGTGACAAGTTGTGAGGCTTGAAAAAGAGACTGTACATGAATAGACATAAATTATACATAAGGCATGGAACCCAAAGTTAATGATTAAATAATTTACCAGCTGTATAGGTATGACCCATATATATAATATTTGTTCATATGACAGATCTAACAGATATTATATATGCTCCATATACATAAGAGGCAATGTTGACCACATTTTCACATTAATTATATTTAGTGGAACTGAGTGCAAAGATTCAACTTTTCTTAGTCATTAACTGAAGTTCCTGTGTTTAAAGAACTATTGCTTTGTCCTAAACTACTTACACTGGAGTAAAATAAGTCCACAGACTTTATGAAGTATTATTTTTCTCTTCTGATATGAAGATCTGTTATTCCACATTAAGTCGTGCTTTTCCAGTTTCTTGCCGCAAGCATGTCTATAAACAGTTATATTGATTAAACTTGGCTTTGGTGTTCTCATATTGCTGGAATTCACACAATGGAGTTTCAAAAATGATGAGCCCACAGATGTATATCCTGCCACCACCACCACCCCCACACTCACACTCTAAGTGTGTCTTTTGAAAGAAGTCCAAGAGGACTCTCATACAGTTACCTCATTATTTATAGCCAGCAAGGAAATGTTTGAAAAATACGCAGGAATGGCAGCTTTCTGGCTTTTTGACTTATTAGATCCCTTGCTTAACAATAA
The DNA here is from genome assembly GCF_000951035.1 of Colobus angolensis palliatus. Taxonomy (NCBI): domain Eukaryota; kingdom Metazoa; phylum Chordata; class Mammalia; order Primates; family Cercopithecidae; genus Colobus; species Colobus angolensis. Next base: position 11,112,809 of record NW_012119265.1, read on the forward strand.
TAATTTCAAGACTCAGCAAATAAACTCTCATTGCAAAGACGTGATAAAGTTCACAAAAGGAATCTACAGCAGTATTTGGCTTAGGTCCTTTCTTGGTAATGATTCATTTTAATATCCTCAATCTTGTCAAATTCTTACCCTTATTTTTATTTGCTCACTGTGTCCTAACCAGCAAGAAAGCTATTAACATGATGGTCATGCATTTTCCTTTCTTCATGTATTGCATTTTCTGTTCCCCTTCAGAGGAAGTACCAGCTTCAAAATGAGTATTAGATTATTAGACTTTCATTTATGCATAATTTTAATGCAGTCAATCTGAACCAGGCAAACCTCTCCTTTAGCCGAGCTATGGGCAGAGAGAAATTTCTGGGTTTCTCAGTTCTGAAACTGGGTGTGTAGTACAGAATCGAGCTAAGCTGATTTCCAGGGGAAACCTGGGGATAAATCACATCATGACCAGGATTATCCTTAGGCTGGCTATTGGGTCAGACAGAACTCTAGTTTCCACAGATAGTTTCAGAAAGAAACGTTTATGGGAAAAATTCTGATCCCATGAAGATCATTTATATTGCCATTTGAAGGAGATATGGAGGTGGAGGGAAGAAGGACCACTGGCTGCTGTGCACCAAAACCTACTCATTTGACCTAAAATACTTGTAGTTACACAGAAGGGTGCAGAAGATGCTAACTTTAGGTACTGAGAATCTTCTACAAGCAGCGTGGTATCAAGGCCCCTGGTGGGAGAGGTCTGTCCTGGTACAGCAATAAGGGAAAAAAGGAGCTTTGACTCTACAGAATTGAAAAACAATAAAACCAACCAAAAGTGGTTTTACATTTTAACACTATTAGTTGGTAATTCCTAACATCAGTGATAAATTCAAACTTTTTTTTGGTCTAAAATCTAAACAATCTTACAGTTACAAGTGAGTTTTAATCATATAGGTCAGCCTTGAATGGGGGTATAAAAATGCCAGGCATGCCTGCTACAAAAAGGACATCTAAATAGAGCAAATAATTCAGGAGTTTTTGTTTTGCTTTACTTATTGATACGTAATCTGTAAATATAGCCACTGTTGATTGTCTCATGGACAGGCATGGCTACCAGGATAACACAGAAACATTTCATTTAAAATTGTCTTAGCATATTTGTGTACAGAGGTATGTGGTACCTTTGGAAAATATGAAGCTCAATATGGCCATAGTTGAGTAGAACAAAACTTTAATTGATTTCGTCCCCTTCTTTCATCCACTCTGCTAGAATCTATGCTTTTCCAAATGAGTACAAGAAGCAGAGAGATGGTAAAGGGCTTCTTAAAAATGACTTCTCATGTCTCATCCAAAATTCAGGAAGTGTTTCAAGTTCTGATTATTGACCTGATCTTTGTAACACACACCATCCTTAACCCTCATTTTTAACTAATCAAACAAATCAATAGGAGGTAAAGAAGTAAATCGAAGGTGAAATAGCTAATCCTGCTGGTTTATATGCCATGGAGATCATATTTACAGATATTAACACAGCAAGGAGAATGACTCTCCCCCGAGAGCATAGCACATTTTTAAATCACTGCTATTTTTAGAATGTTTCTCTTTGTGACAATAAAAAGTTTCACATATTAATTGGCCTTTACACCAAATTTGGATAAATAACTGAAACTTGGTTCAGATTTCAACCATGTCACATTCAATCATCACATGAAAGAATGTTACGAAAGCAAAACTGAACTATTTTTATTAATGTTTTTCCCTGTGTGTATTTTTTATTTCTTCCCATGTCTTGACATTAAGCCAACTCAATAGGAGATGTATCCTACTAAATTACATATGATCCTTATGCAATTCTAGTGTCCCATAGTGGCATCCACATGTCAAAAGGACACATGTAGAGTCTAGTTTACCATCATTACTTTCTTCTGAGCAAGCTGTAATAATCCTTCATTTTGCTTCTCTTCTCATTTCTCCTACTGCCTCTCATCTTTGACCTCAGACAGCTTTTACCTGCTTTCTTAATTCCTACCAAAAATAAAAAAAACTAGTGCTTACCTTTGAGGCCCTCTGGTATTTCACACCTGCCTCTAATATTCTTAACTTAACGTTCTCCTTGAAAATTCATTATTTCAAGGCAGTATATCTTGAACTAATAGATTTTAACACTTGTGTAGATTAGATACAAAAATCACTAAATATCACTAAGAGTCAAGGATTCCTCAACTCTACTGAAGCAACACAAAACAAAAAAACTGTCCAAATAACATTTAGCATTCAAAATGGAAAATAGAAAAAAAAATTAAAGTAAACCCAGATTATTCTTACCACTTTACAACTTGTTGAATATTCTTGAATACCCTTGGAGAGATGATAACAGTAATTAGAGAGTTTGCATGTGGATGCTGGTTAGACCAGTTGGGTTAAATTATGACTCTGCCCTTGTTTTAGCTAGGCCACCTTGGACAAGTTTCTAAACATGTCTATGCCTAAGTTTCCTCATCTGCAGAACCAAGAAAATAGAGTTGTAAAAATTAAATGAGCTGATATTTACGAAGTGCTTAGAATAGTACTAGGTCTAAACACTAGTGTTATTTGAGACAGTGTGAGTCTTCCTCTCAGAAGCACTAAGCACGTAGATAATACAAGAGAAGTGATTACTTCTTTCATTGAGGATCATGGAAGTTTTTGCAGAAGAACGGACTCAGTTCAAGTGGGCTGGGAGAACGCCAGCACTACTAACACCAGTTTTATTGTAATACATCATAGATGAGATGATGGGAGCCTGAAATGGTAACAGCCATCACGTCAAATTAAAGACAGCTTTGACTTTGATTCTGTAAAGAATCAATCTACAGAATGCGGCAATTGACTAAGTAAAGCAAGGAATCTCAGCCTTGACATCAGGGAGAAAGAGTATGTCCTCCATGCACACAGACACAAAGCACTCCAGAACCGGGGCACTGGGTAATCTTTGAGCAGATAGCAGTAGCCTGGAGTGTGAGGGCAGGAATATATGTTGGAAGGAGAATGCCAAGATCCAGGAAGAAACAGGCAGTAGACCAAGCCCAGAACTTAGGTGAAGGAATTAGAGAGTTGAAAAAAGGTTGGTCCTTGTGTGGGAACTAAAACCAGAACACAAGGGGACCTCTACCTGTCTCCCAGAGCTTCCCAAATCTCTTATCACCAAGAGCCAAGATTTACCCTAGATATCAGGGAGTCATCATAATACTGTAGAAGTTCAACTAAGGAGGAAAGAAGAATGAAAATGCCAGGAAAAAGAAAGTTTTTCATTGTAAAGTTCTGTAGAGAAATCAAGAAAGTCCTGGAAAAGAAGTATTTCTACATACTTTGATGACCCAATGTAGATGGGTTCTAAGTGAAAATGAAGAAAGAGGAACAACAGTACGAGTCACATATTTTAAGATGACTACTTTGAAGCACATTAGGTACAATATGAAAAGCATAACAATAAAGAAACTGACTAGCAATTCACAGGATAAAACAGCTGGGAGAGGGGCCAGAAGATACTTAGATGACTACATACTGATATATAGAGATTTGGCAAATTTAACTTAGATCTTTCAACTTGAAAAGAAATATAACAACTCACATGTTATCAAGACACGACAACAAACATAGCTATGGAAAACTATATCCCACTCAAACAGCTTTTGCTTTGTTTGATTTTCAGAAGAATAGGAAAAATGTTCGGTTATCAAGGCATATACCTCTGTATATTGACATGAATTTATACAAGGAAATTAAGTGTTATGAGTTTTGTTACAGTTTCTAAGTTGTTCTTGAGACCTCTGTATCAAGAGTAGACATAAGTAGGCCAGGCACGGTGGCTCACGCCTGTAATCTTAACACTTTGGGAGGCCGAGGCAGGCAGATCACTTGAGGTCAGGAGTTCGAGACCAGCCTGACCAACATAGTGAAATCTCATCTGTACTAAAAGTACAAAAACTAGCCAGGCATGGTGGTGTGCGCCAGTAGTGCCAGCTACTCCACGGACTGAGGCAGGAGAATTGCTTGAACCTGTGAGGCGGGGGTTGCAGTGAGCTGATATCATGCCACTGCGCTCCAGCCTGGGTGACAGAGCGAGACTCCGTCTCAAAAAAAAAAAAAAAAGAAAAAGAAAATCATACTGGGGACCGCGTAGTATGGGAAAGCCTTGACCAGAGAAAAGTTAGGTTCAGGTGTGTAAATCAGGTAAGACAATGACACGACAAAAAGAAAATCATGAAACAGAAGAAACGTGCTACTTACAGATCTCAGAGCGATGAGTGGTGCTGACAGGAGGCTGACAGGAAGTCGGCAAGCCGCAGAGAGCTCAAGCAGTGAGTGGGGGAAATAAGTGAAAAAGGCAGGACCTGTGGGCCTTATTTATTAAGCTCCACGGGCATTATTCTTTAGGGTTTCCCGTGGGGCGGTGTGGATTGGATAGTTTAGAGAAAACACCTGTGTGACAAGCAGGGCAACGTGATTATAGGACTCAAGTGTTGGCCACTAGGTTTATTGTGGCCAGCAGCTGTAATGTGTCAAGTTTGGGATCAGTGAGATGAGAAATAAGCAAGCTGTATCACGAACCACCACAAACACAGGGAGAGCAAGTTTTAACCAGGCCATAGGCGATGGGTACTATTACATTTCAAATAACTTACATCAGCTAAAAATGGAGGCTGAGGCTGCAACTATATTAAACAAAATGATAACACTAAACCTTTGGCTAGAGAATAGAAGGAAAAAGGGAATATGTAGAGGAGGAGCTTCTGGGAGAACCAACGTCATACTCTGATTACTTAAGAGTTTTTTTTTGTTGTTGTTGTTTGTTTTTTTCTGGGCTCCAATCTGGTCACGAGGCTGAGCAGGTAGCCATCTGAAGAGACAGAAGGTGGAGTATGGCTTTACTTTCGGCATTGAATACAGCTGTAAGAATGCTGATGCTAAACAGTTGTGCTATCAATAAATCTTGTGTCTTCAGATTTTTTTTTTTTTTTTTGATACTGAGTCTCGCTGTCTCTTGGGCTGGAGTGCAGTGGTGCGATCTCGGCTCACTGCAAGCTCCGCCTACCGGGTTCACGCCCTTTTTCTGCCTCAGCCACCCGAGCAGCTTGGACTATAGGCGCCCGCCACCTCACCCGGCTAATTTTTTGTATTTTTAGTAGAGACGAGGTTTCACTGTGTTAGCCAGGATGGTCTCTATCTCCTGACCTCCTGATCCGCCCACCTCGGCCTTCCAAAGTGCTGGGATTACAGGCGTGAGCCACCGCGCTCAGCTGATTTTTTGTCTGTTTAGTAGAGACGGGGTTTCACCACGTTAGCCAGAGTGGTCGCCACGTCCTGACCTGGTGATCCGCCCGCCTCAGCCTCCCAAAGTGCTGGGATTACAGGCGTGAGCCACCGTGCCCGGCCTGTCTTCAGACTTTCTAATGGCCTGGTTGCTCATTAAGATGTGAGTGAGAAATACTTAGCAACAGACTGTTTTTGCTGCAACCTGCCTGCTTCAACATAAATGATGAAAGTACAGATTCTGAATAAGAGGTCTAAGTAATTCCCAACCACAAAAGTGTGTATGCAATTTATCCAGTGCAACCATTATAGCGGACAATGGTTTTAGCCACAAATCAAAAATCGATGTCATGTGGGTGCAGTGTGGTGAGGCCTGTCACTTGGTATCAGTCTTCTGAGCCACAGCCTCACACAGAGATGATAATTACCATCAGCCATATCTACAAAGAAAAGGCCAAAACACTTCTCTTGTCCTTTAGAATAATTCCAAATTTATAACTCTGTAATTCAGTCTTGAACTATTTGTAAGTAAATAAGAATTATAAAGCCACATGTTTAAAATGGAGTCTGGTGGGTTATCTACTTAGACGTTGTGTTTAGCAGTTAATTGCCATTATGATAGTAATTTAAAAATAAAAGAACATGACTTTTACAATAATCCATAATTCTGATAGAACATTTCTGAAATGAGTAGGATTACTGAAACGTATATATGTGTGTCTGTGCATAGCTTTAAACTTAGAGCTTTTAGAGTGGGTTAATCAGATTAAAATACAAAGAATCACTAAGCAATTTAAAATCTTTTCGACAAATGTAAGGAACTTCCTACCAAGTAGCTGGGACTATGGGCGTGCACCACCACGATTGGCTAATTTTTGTATTTTTAATAGAGATGGGGTTTTGCCATGTTGGCCCTTCTCGAGCTCCTGACCTCAGCCAGTCTCAGCCTCCCAAAGTGCTGGGATTACAGGCATGTGTTGCTTATTTTGAGGTAATTATCTGTAAATGCATAGCTATAAAATAGTACTGCAGTTGTGTGCAATTTAAATTAACACAAAAGAGTTTTCATTTGTCATGAAGCTATTTGCAATGAGAAACAGGACAACCAGAGTTTTGTTGTTACATTAATGAGACTTTCAAGCAAGATAATAAAAATATGTCCAATACAGATTACCATCATGTTCTCAACAGTATTTTCATATTCAGCCTGTATTTTCCACTACATTTGGTTTACTAGTACTTCATCAAAATTCCTCTCTATAAGAAACAACATAATTTCAAAGTCCTTTCATGTATTAGGGGCTATCATGGCTTATTTATTACAAATTGCCTTTTAATAGAATAGTATTTAAGCTGAGAAATATTTGGAACCTTTTACCTTTTTTTCTCAGAAAAAAATAGGAAAACTTTATAGAAAAAGACTTTCTGTTGCAAAGAAGTGTCACGTTTTTAATTTTTTCACGGATATAACTGTGATAAAGCAAGGGGCTTTTGTCCAACTGTAATAACCAAAGCTCACCTGTGTTCATTGTATCCAACTCTTTTTGTGTAATTCTAACTATGAAAGCTGAAGATGCTCTTGTAAAATTTGTTGTCACGACAACAAAATCCCACAAGAAATGATACAAGACTGTATGTGAAGGAAGTATTCATGACATGATTTAACTGAAAGATGCTTCAGCTATCCACTGCAGCCCCATTTTTCAGCTTGTCTGTTGTTTGCCTATATATATATATATATATATATATTTTTTTTTTTTTTTTGAGATGGAGTCTCGCTCTGTCGCCCAGGCTGGAGTGCAGTGGCCGGATCTCAGCTCACTGCAAGCTCCGCCTCCCGGGTTTATGCCATTCTCCTGCCTCAGCCTCCCGAGTGGCTGGGACTACAGGCGCCTGCCACCTCGCCCGGCTAGTTTTTTGTATTTTTAGTAGAGACGGGGTTTCACCGTGTTAGCCAGGATGGTCTCCATCTCCTGACCTCGTGATCCGCCCGTCTCGGCCTCCCAAACTGCTGGGATTACAGGCTTGAGCCACCGCGCCCGGCCGTTTGCTTATATTTTTTTAACATCTAACAAAATTTCCATCTGGCATAACTCTTTAATAAATACGCTAAGATTAACAGTTATTTTCAGCTTCCTTTTACCAACTGTTATTTTATAATAAGTATAAAGGAAGGTTACTAAAAGTTGTCAACCTTTATAAGTTATGAAATATTTTCCTTGACCACTTATCCTTTATTTGATCTTAAGAATCTCCTTCAAACATCCTCTCATAGATTTCTCCACAAAGGAAAGTTTTGAAGCTCTGGGCAAGGAGAATTTGTCAGAAAGTAAAGATTTATTAATATTATTTAACAAAGATGAGAAGGTAAAAAGTGAAAAGGTAAAACTAATAATTTTAAATAAAAAAGCATACTTGTTTTTGCACACACAATGACACACACAAAAAATCTTGAAAACCAGTCTCAAAAAAGAAAGCTTTCTGCTACTTAACATTTTTTAGATTTTAGATTCTAGACTCGAGAATGAGAACAAAATTCTAATAAATTTCAAAATGTAAAATATGGGTGATACCTTCCAATTTTGGGAAAAATTAAGAAAAAGAAATTATGGGAAAACAGTATGGAGATTATCAAAAGAACTACAAGTGGGACTACCTTCAATCCAGGAACTACAAGATCCTACTACTGGGTATGTACCCAAAGGAAAATAAATCATTATAGGAAAAAGACATATGCACATATAGCAACACACTTCACAACTGCAAAAATATGGAACCAACCTAAATGCCCATCAACCAACAAGTAAATAAAGAAAATACGGTGTACATACACCATGGAATACTACTTAGCTATAAAAAAAAACTAATGTCTTTTGCAGGAATAGTAAACCAAATGTCATATATTCTCACTTATAAGTGGGAGCTGAGCTATGAGGATGCAAAGGCATAAGAATGATATAATGGACTCTGGGGACTTAGCGAGGAAGGTTGAGAGGGAAGTGAGGGATAAAAGACTATATTTGGGTACAGTATACACTGCTCAAGTGACAGGTGCCCTAAAATCTTCGAAATTGCCACTAAAGAATGTATCCATGTAACCAAAAACCACCCGTAGCCCAAAAAATATTGCAATAAAAATAAAAATTAATAATAAAGGAAATTATGAAAAACTTTGTAGTTTTCCTATTCAATGTTTCTTATTACTTTCTTAATCTCTTCTTATGTAAGACCTTAACACTTACTCTGGGTTCCTATTTGGGGTTCTTCTCATTGTAATGATAAACCATCTCACAAGTCCCTTCTTTGCCTTGTATCAAGAGTTTTCATACAATAATTTAATATCTAACTGTACATTTTGCTCTTGCCAAGTTAAACTCTCTTTTGTTTCATGAAGATGGCCATAAACACCCAGAATCTTTCTTCATCTCCAACAGTTTTAGTCAGTGTAATAGGGCAAGAAAATGAAGAAAAGTCATATAAATCAGAATGGGAGAGATAAAACTGTCCCTATTTGCAGATGAAATGATTGTCAACATAGGAAATCTCAAGAATGGTTTGAAAACACTCCTAGAACTAATAAGTAAATTTGGCAAGGCCAGAGAATGCAAGATAAACATACAAAAATCAATTATATTGCTATACAATAGCAATAAACAGGTAGAAACAAAATTAAAAATACAATACTATTTGCAATCACTCCAAAAAAAGAGAGAAAACTATTTATGTGTAAATTCAACTAAATGTGTATAGGATTTGTATTTTGAAAACCCACAAAAGTCTGACTAAAGATATCAAATATCTCTAAATAAATGAAGAGATATACTATATTCATGACTTGGAACTTAATATAGTAAAGATGTGGATTTTCACCCAAACTAATACACACGTTTAATACAATTTCTATCAAAATCTCAATGAGCTTGTAAAATAGCTATAGATAAGATTATTCTAAATTTTTATGGGAAAGCCAAGGAACTACAATTGCTAAATAGGCTGGACACAGTGGCTCATGCCTGTAATCCTCATACTTTGGGCGGCTGAGGCAGGCGGACTGCCTGAGCTCAGGAGTTCAAGATGAGCCTGGGCAACATAGTGAAATCCTGTCTCTACTAAAAATACAAAAAAATTAGCTGGGCGTCGTGGTGCACACCTGTAATCCTAACTACCGGGGAGGCTGAGGCACAAGAATCGCTTGAACCCAGGAGGCAGAGGTTGCAGTGAGCCAAGATCAGGCCACTTCACTTCAGCCTGACTGACAGAATAAGACCCTCTCTCAAAAAAAAGAAAAAGAAGAAAAGAAAAAGAAAAACAAGAATAAATGGGGAGAAATTACTCTACCCGCCCTGCATCCTGTTTTATTATACATCTCCAGTAGTGGAGATCATGTGGTATTGGTAGCATGATAAATGCATAAATAAATGGGACAGGTGAAGAAGGCTAGCTGATGTTTTATAAAAATGCAAAGATAATTCAATGGAAAAAGGATGAACTTTTCCATAAATGGTTCTGGAATAATAATTGGACATCTTTGGACAAAAAAAGTAAACCTCAATCTAAATCTCATACCTTTTACAAAAACTGACTCAACAGGGGTCATAGATTTAAGTGTAAAACATAAAAAATCTAAAACTTTTAGGAGTTAACCTAGAATAGAACCTTCAGGACCTGGAACTTCATGAAAAGTTCTTAAACGTGATTCTAAAAGTACTAGATATTTTTTAAAATCTGTAAATTGGACTTAATCACAATTAAATACCTTTGCTGTATGAAAGACTGTCAAAAGAATGAAAAGACAAACTATAGATTGAGAGAAACTATTGCAAACCATACATTCAACAAAGGATTCATATTTAGAATACAGAACTCATTCTCAAAGCTCAACAGTAAATATATATATATATATTCAACTGGAAAATGACAAGCATATGAAGAGATATTTTTCTGAGAATGATACACCGATGGAAAATTGAGTGCAAGAAAACACAATCAATATCACTAGCCAATAGAGAAATGCAAATAAAGGCCACCAAGAAATATCATTATACATCTCCAGTACAAGTCAAGTAAACAGTAGCAACAATACCAAATGTTAGCAGGGAATGGGGAAGCTGGATCTCTCCTGTTGCTAGAAGGACTGTAAAATGCTCCAGTCACTCTAGAAAATAGTTTGTTTCTTAAAACACTAAATATACACTTACCATAAGACTCAGAAATTTGTGCTCCTGAATATTTATCCAAAATGGAACTAATGTTCCCACAAAAAATGCTGTACACAATTGTCCACAGAAGCCTTATTGGTAATAGCCTAAAACTAGAAACGACCAAAATGCCCCTCAATGGTTAAACAAACTATGGTATGCCCATATTGGGGAACATTATGCAACAATAAAAAGGAATAAGCTGTTAATATACACAACCACTTGGGTGGATCTTAAGGGCATTATGCTGAATGAAAAATGCCAGTCTCATAAGTTCTCATACTCCATGTTTTTGTTTATATAAAACTTTGAAATGATGAAATTATAGGTATGGAAAATAAACTTGTAGTTATCAGGGGTTGGGGATGGTGGGAAAGGACTGGGATTTGGGTAGACTAGAAGGTATTAACATAAAGGAGCTCTTTGTGGGGAAGGAATAGTTCTGTATTTTGATTACAGTGGTGGTTACACAAAACAACCCCTGTGATCGAATGACAGTACTATAAATGCACATTGTACCAATATCAAAGTCCTGGTTTTGATATTGTACTATAACTAGATAAAATGTAACTATTGGGGGAAACTGGGTGAAGGATACATTGGACCTCTCTGTTTTACCTTATAACTGTCTGTTAATTGATAATTATTTCAATCAAAAAGGGTCACTTAAAAAATTGGTGCTAGATTGTTAAGAATTTCCATGCGTGTTTGAGTGGAAAAGATGTTAAAAAATCCTTTGCAGCCCTATTTCAGAAGGGCAATACTAAATCATGGCAAATTTTATTCACTAACAGACAGTAAAAATGGGTGAGGGGAGTTGTCATCTGCAATACTTGTGAACTTCTGTAACAGCACAACACTCACGAAAGCTAGAAAATAAAATGGTACATGTGTATTTCTATAGGCCACATTTTTCAATCTAATTTATATCCAGTAAAATCATATAGTTTCCATAAACCTTAACTCATAAACCAGCTAATGATAGACTCTGAAAAAGGATAGGTAATATGGTACCTTATTATACTCATGCTCAAAAAAATTGATAGGTCAGATCTGGAAAATTGTATACATCACTCTAACACCCTTCAACCTTGAACTAAGGCAAGGCACACTCTTGACCATTAGTCACATCATTGAGACTCAGGAGTTGTGCTTTCTGTCCACCTGCTCTCCTGCTCCCAGCTCACCTTAAGATCCACCCAAGTGGTTGTGTATATTAATAGCTTATTCCTTTTTATTGCTGCATAATGTTCCCCAATATGGGCATAGCATAGTTTGTTTCACCATTGAGGGGCACATTGGTTGTTTCTAGTTTTAGGCTATTAAAATTAAGCTTCTATGGAAAATTGTGTACAGCTTTTTTTGTGGGAACATTAGTTTCATTTTGAGTAAATATTCAGGAGCCCAAATTCCTGAGTCTTACGGTAAGTGTATGTTTAGTGTTTCAAGAAACAAACTGTTTTCTAGAGTGACTGGAGCATTTTACAGTCCTGCTAGTAAAAGGAGGGAATACAAATGCAGGTAGACCACAACACCCATGCTCCCATTTGGAAGTCTGAGGATGATTCTTTCCGCAATCACTATTTTCTCTGCATCCTCACCCCATTCTTTCCACTTGTATCTAGTCCCTTATATTATTTGTATACCTCTCAGCATCCTACCTTGTATTCTAAGCTTCTCTGAAGGCAATAACTCTCTCCCATATGCCTCTGTAACTCTCCCTTTTAAGGCATAGTAGTTTTATGTAGCATGAATCTAATGCATGACTGTAAAATAAAATATATTTGAAAAATTACAAGAAAAATAAAATGATATAGTTGTATATTGGTAATTCCACATATTCTATAATGTTATTAGCATCATACCAGAATATACAGTGGTGATCTCTTCATTTTAACCTTTGAAGCAAAAGGAACAAATCGGAAGAAACCTGAAAATACTGAGTAGAATGTAGTCTCTCTGGGAGTCAGACAGTGAGGTATTAAGATATTCATTCACCACTTTATGATGTTGACATTTAACAATGTTAAGATAACATTCAACATTTATTTAGTCCACAATGACTGATTACATTCTATACATGTGGCTCTTTGTTAGATCCTGGAGAAACAAGGGTATCCAGGAAATGTGGTCTTGGCCTTCACAGAATCAGCTTACAGGAGCAGTAGAGTGAGAATGGGATTTAATTTTGTAAATCAGTGGGAGCCCAATCAGGAATTTACAGGCACAGAACCAATGTATTTCAGAGCAACATAGGCTAAGGTCCTAGAATTGTGAAACACTTTTCAATGGGCAACTTCTTTCAAAGCTTCACCGTGGCTTGAGGTGTTGCAGGGAAATGTAAGCCAAAAGACTTGCTTTGGAAAGGTATAGAATCTCTCCAACTGTGAACATTTCTGCTTTGCTCGGAATAGTTCATGCTCTTTCACATCAAGTCATTCTAGAAAAATGACCCTGAGCCAAGAAGTCCAAAGAAAAACAATTGTATACTTTCCTCAACTTTTCCAGAATGAGTTTGCAACACAAAGCAACAAAGACTTTTAAATTCCATGTTATTATAATTCTTGAGCTTGTGAAACAAACTATAATTTTTTAAAACAGAATATTATTGTATAGCCATAACACCTGCTTTACAGAGCCAGAAAAATCTTTTTATTTTAATTTAACTTAAAAACAATGCACCAAAGAAAAGCAAAGCCTGCTGGAGAAACTAGTGGATAGAACCCTGACTAAATAACTTTTCTATAAAATAAAGGATCTGACTGAGAGCTTGAAATGTAAACCAGCCCAAGATATTGAGTTGCTTGAATTGCAAGAAATAGATCTTGCCTAGATGTGCAACAATAATTTTTAAGATGCTTTACTTATAAAGCTTTTTATAGTTTAATCTAGCATTTATTACCTGAATGAATGAATGAATGCTAGACAACTATAAGAGTAGTTCAGAATAGGAATGCAAAATCCCTCCTGAATTCTTTTCAAAATCAGCTTTTGAGATTAATAAAATCTCAAATCTCTCACAGAGATAAATAAAATATTTTGAGATTAAAATCTTTAGCACCAGAGTGCTTTGTAGCACCTATTAAGAAATAGTGTACATGGGTTCCTTGAAATAGTCAGATATATTAAGCAGTGAAGGAAGCTTTGTAATTTAAAGCAATACCTCCCAAAAGTGCTAATGCCTCTGATCCCCCTTCCGAATTATTCACTAAAATATCTGAGAACTACCTAATCTTATAGTTCAGAAATCAATTAATTGTCAACCTATTGGGACTGAAAAATAGTGGCAACGAGAGGCAAAAATAAGGTGAGAGATTTAAACATTGTCTCAATACAATATATTCAAACACACCTTTCACCAAAGAAGATACAGAAAGGGCACAGATAAAGATGCTTAAGATCATTAACCATCAGGAAAATACACATTTAAACCACAGGAGATACCACTATAGACCCACTAAAATGTATCTAATCAGAAAGGCTGATAATACTAGGTGTTAGCAAGGATGTGGAGAAACTGGAACCATCTTATGTGTTGTTAGAAGGAATGTGAAATAGTACAGTCACTTTAGAAAATAGTTTGGTATTTTCATTAAAACTTAAACACACATCTACCTAAAGTCCCAGTAATTTTCCTCCTACATATCTGCCCATGGCAAATGAAAGCATATAGCTACACAAGGTGTTGTTTATAAAGCAAAAAAAAAAAAAAAAAAAAAAATTAGAAATAATCTAAATGTCTATCAACTGGTAACTAGACAAAGCAGGATATAACTGTGTATTGAAATACTCAGCAATAAAAATGAACTACTGACACATTCAACAACATGGATTTACTTCCAAAATATGGTTTAAGTGAAAGAAGTTCAGCACCAAAGCCTGTGTATTGTATGATTCCATTTAAGTGAAAGTTCTGTTAAAGGCAAATCTAAGGAAAGAGAAAGCACGAGAGGATTGCCTGAGGCTTGGGAGGGTAGCAAGGACTGACAATGGGCATGAGAGACCAGTTTGGGGTAACAGAAACATTCTAGAACTGGATCATGGTGATGGTTGCACACCTATATGAATTTACTAAACCTACAGTATTATATACTTATAGTGAATAAATGTATGCTAGTTAAACTATAATAAAGTTATTAATTAAGAAGCGATAAAGTTTCACAATGGAAACTTCTCTTACTGGTGTCAATGTATCAATACTAGACATAATCCATTTGTAAACAAAGTGTGGCTCACTGTCAAGACTAAGGGAAGCAATATTCCCAGAAATATCACCTAATTCCCAAAGAAATAAGAGTGATGACTATCAAGTTAAGATGATTGCTTGCCTCATAAGCTTATTTCATTTACATGAATGAGGTGTATGTGTGTGTAATTACATAGGAGCCATCCCATTCAGTCAGGTTTGCAATGATAGTAGTAATGGAAACCTAAACCTAAGCAGGATTCTCAATGAGTTTTTTCACTGACGTGCACAGGCAGGCCCACATCTCCGCCTCTAAGCACATACTCTCTTTCCAAAGGTTGTGTAATGAATGAGTCAGAGCTGTGTACACATAAGAGGGCAAGGCAGAGCAGGAATTCAGCTCAATTAAGTCACGGAGCCTCCATTTAAAACTACTAATGAGCCCGCAGAAGACATTTTCACCAACATTTATTAGATCCCCCACAATTTAAGCAATAATAAACTGGATACAATCAAAAGTAGGCTCATTTATAACTTGAGGGACACTTAAAAGAGTTATTTGTTGAGCAGATTCTTCTTCCAAAATAAAAACTCGTCCTTTTTGTTGAGTTACAAATTTCACATGAAAGAAGCTAGTATCCGTATATGAATACTTAAATATCAAAACCTCAGTATCACATGAAAAAGACACAAATATTCTGTAAAGTCTATTCTGAACTGAAAGTTATGGTATTGGACTGGGAATTTTTGCTTTGTCATGGCAGAATATGGTTCTGCTGTATCCGGACAGGCACAAAGGGACTGTGGGGTATCGAGATTACATACAGACTGAAAGGATGAGCATGGATCAGCCGTGCCCTCACCCCCAGTCTCTACTGTGGTGCTTTGAACTATTTCTAGGAATGTTCTCAGGAGTTACTTTCCGAATAAGCCAACTTCTGGCTGTGGCTGATTTGTGGGTCAAATCATTCACATAATGGTTTGTGTAATTTGAAAAGAGCAAGCAGCATGCCGTATGGTCTAAATCAGGGAATCTCAACCTCAGCACTTTGGGCATTTGGGACTGGATAATACCTTCATTATGAGGGATGTTCTATTCATTGTAGGATGTTTTACAGCCTCACTTGTCTCTATCAACTAGATGCCAGAAGCACTGTTGCCCTAATTAGACAACCCGAAACACTCCCACAAATTGCCAATTATCCCCTAAGAGCAACATTGGCCCCAGTTGAGAACTACTGATCTACACGATCATTTCAAACTCTTTGGAGTAGTGAAAAGATTGTACAGAAACTTTGAAAAAGTATCATTTCCTTCACTGTTGAACTGTCTAGATAACTGTAAATCTACTGATACCTTGAAAATGCAAAGTATCTTGAAAAGTGAAGACATTTGCAAAAAGCAAAGTATCCTTATTTCACTTTTATTGCATGAACAAATTCCACCATTAAGAACGGTGAAAGAGGCCGGGCGCGGTGGCTCAAGCCTGTAAACCCAGCACTTTGGGAGGCTGAGACGGGCGGATCACGAGGTCGGGAGATTGAGACCATCCTGGCTAATACGGTGAAACCCCGTCTCTACTAAAAAATACAAAAAAAAAAAAAAGAACGGTGAAAGAGGGACACACATTTGATCTAAGCATTCAAACTGGATTTAAAAAGAGATTCATTTTTACTACCTGCCTAATGCCTATCGAAGCCAAACTAATCACCTTTATTATGAAATCGTAGCAAAAAACAAAATCCAAAATTTATACACAGAGGATCATCACATTTGACTACAAAGCCTTACGATACACACAGATCCTCATTTAATTAAACCATCAAAGTTAGAACAGCCACGATGTGCAGATTTTTGATGGGCAGTATTATTTGATGGACACTAAAATTCTCCTGAATAAAGTGAATTATCATTCTGTCCTAGTGGCCTCCTGTTCACCCCATTGGTGAGGGAGAATTCCCCACCCTAAATAATACAAGATGGCCAAACACCAAACCCTGGACAGATGAAATAGCAATTTGTTGGTCACATATACTCACAGCCCAGAGGAGAAGAACATCGCATACCATGCAGGGCCACACTGGGGTTTGGACTCAGAACAATCAGGGGCCATGGTGAGGCACGCTTTGTAGTAACAAGAGGGTGTGATGACCCTTGGCTCCCACAGGAGAATGTGATTGGATTGTTTGAAGAAATTTGTTGAATGGCAAGAAAGTGAAAGCCTGTTAGGTTGCAGACTGGTGGAGTGCAGCTGGTCTAATAGGGAAACTAGCCAGGCGGAAGCCTTCTTCACTGGGGGTCAAGGGGACACATCTGGCAAGAACAGGGGAACTCACGGTTAGGTTTTTAGGGCCCGGTAAGGCACAAAGATATCAAGGCATCACGTGGAGTTGTAGGCCATATAATACACATTCTCAGGGAGGTGGAAGTGTTTTAGGAAGTCTTACTCATTTTGAATGCAAAGAGAATACCAAATGATAGATGTATCCTCCTGCATGACTTAGCTGTACTGAAGCTTTTCAAAACAGGAGTGAATCTTAAAGAAACGGACTTGAACTACTCCAAGCATTCTTTCAAGACTTTTAATAGTAGTAGCTATACTGGGTATAGTGCACACTTCTAAGCACTGCAGGGAGCTATTAAAAAAGGAAGGAACACAGCCTTTTTCCTTTTTTCTTTTTTTTTTTTTTTAAGAGAGTTTCGCTCTTGTTACCCAGGCTGGAGTGCAATGGCGCAATCTCGGCTCACTGCAACCTCGACTTCCCGGGTTCAAGCGATTCTCCTGCCTCAGCCTCCTGAGTAGCTGGGATTACAGGCACCCGCCACCAGGCCCAGCTAATTTTTGTATTTTTAGTAGAGACAGGGTTTTGCCATGTTGGCCAGTCTGGTCTTGAACTCCCGACCTCAGGTGATCCACCCACCTCACCCTCCCAAAGTGCTGGGACTATAGACATGAGCCACTGCGCCTGGCCACAGCCCTTTTCTTTAAGTAGCTCATGTATACATGACCATAGTGTCCTGCACAGATATCAATGCTCCTGTGGGACTTTTCCACATAGGTCATCATGCAAAGGAGAAACTAAGTGGATGCCATGAATTGTAACACTCCATATCTGTAAACAGAACATACATGAAGGGGGACCCTAGCATTTTTCCTATTTTAGGAACTTCAGCACAAGGGTAAACCCTGGAATTCTGTAATCAGATGACAAATCCTCCAAAAATAATTTTAACATTTATTTTATTTCTATAGATCCTGATGTAAAAACCAAGCTCCTAACGCAGGTCTGAGAGTCACTCTGAGACAAATAAGATCTGAAAGTCAGAGACCTGAGTTTGAAAACATTTTCTGATACTTTCTAGCTATGTGAGGTTACAAGGGATTGTTTATCACCCAGAGCCTATGGGCTTATTTCTCTAATGAGGTTGTTAGAAGCATTATATGTGAAGGTGTCTGAGACCGAAAAATAGTAGATATTTCTACTTATCCAAACATCTGTATACAGCATGCAAAATTGTAAGAATCTTGGTTTTATATCAAAGTCAATTCAATAAAACAACAAAAACATGCAAGATGCAGCTCTGTAAAAGGTACAGACATCTTGCCAGAGCGTAGAAGGGAGGGAGGTTGAATGAAGGTGTTGGTGTTAAACATGGTTCCTGTGTCTTGTCAGGTACAAACATTTTAATTTGTGAACTCCAGCATTATGCCCTCACTGTATCTAAATGGGTCCGAGTCCTAAATTAACTAAACATCTAGTGGCCTCTCTACATCTTTAGTATGAACTTTGGGAATTGATCTTATAGCTCTGAATCTTAAATCTGGAAGAACTCTGAAATAGCATCAAATACCTACTATGTATAACAGAGATCTTATATAATATTGACAACTAAGTGTGAAAGTGAAAGTGACGAATAGTACTGCTAGTTTACAGAATACCAGATTTGTAAAACTGGGACTATATTTTCATGTAGCCTATATGTTAATAAGTTCTTTACATATGTACTTCCTGAAGTGTGGAAGTAGAGGAGAGGATATTATAGGGTTTGTGTTTGCCCTTATAGTTGATGGGGAGGTGAAAGGACTCCAGCTGTTGTGTCTCAACAAACTTTGAACTTGTCCAATTTTCTCTGTATATAATTGAGAAAATCATGGAACTTCACTAGGAGCTGTGTATGAATATGTGTTATTACTATTTATGGCTCTTTCTCAGTAAGTTCTGGAATCTACCTTGACTACTAGGAAAATCAATGGCAAATAGAGAGAACCTCAAGCTTTGTATAGCCCGTTATATTTTTCAAAGTATTTTCATTGCTATTATCTCATTTAATCTGGTCCCAACCTACTATAGGCTATACAAGGAACAACATCAGCAGAGGAAAGAAAGAGAAGAGAGGCTCCTGGTAACTGCACTAGCACAGAAGTTTCTTGTTTGCTGCTGATGTCCTGAAAGGCAAAAACCCCTCCCTGCCCTCCTTCCACTCAGCCTCTTCCTTTCAACGCGTTCAATGGCAATTGTTGGAAATCTTGCTTTCATCCTCCTTTTTCTCCTCCAGCAGGCAGGGAGCCACAGAGCCATCAGCTTAAGGTTGCCTGCAGAGTGTTCCTTCTCCTCTCCCTACTTATAGCAGAATGGAAAACTACAGGGAATGAGAGACAGTGTATGCATGCAGCAGCGAAAGCGCCAGACCTCTGAAAATCTGCTCCCTGCTCTTCTTACCTGAGCTGTAAAGATTTAGGGGAAGGGTGTTAAGAATGGAGAATATGGAGATTTAAAGAAAGAATGAGAGAGCCGAAATTCTCCTGTTTCTAAAAGCAGGTATTATTCTTCCTGACACTCCTGCCGGTGAATGGATTCCATAGTTCAAAGGTCATTAACATGGAGAATTTCAACAGAATCTTGCATTTGTCTTTGAACAGGATATTCACAGTAGTGGAAGACAACTCTAAGGTCCACTCTGCCGCTGAATTTGGTCAGTGTGGAGTGCCTAGAACAGGACCATACATGGGAGGAATGTTTGTTGATGGGTTGAATAACTACAGGTGACAAGTTGCTAGCACTTTTCCATCAGCCACTGATGGTATTGAACACTGTTATTTATAAACTGTGAACACAGATATGTATTTTTTCTTTTCATGGGAATAGTCCCAGAGAATTTTAAGAAACAAGGAAGATGTCATCCCCAAACACACACACCCACACCCACACACCAACACACACACGCACACGCACACTTCAAGACTTAAGCTAAGCTTGGGTGCCAGAGGACAGTAGAATCAGATGAGATGGAAAGTTGTGTTTGATGCACCCATATGCACCCACAGGAAGCAGGAACCCAGAAGTTCCAGTTTCTGCTCCACACAGAGTGATCTGCGGTGGTCAGCATCCAGCCAGTCTTTATTCGGTCTTCTTGAACTCTGACCCAACTGTGTATCCTTAGGCAGATACAACAAATAACCTGTCTAGTTCTGATTCTAAAACTCAGGTGGACAGAGTATCGTGAGTGTAGAACGTTAAATTACAATCTTCAGTATCAGAGGGAGAGAGTACAGTTTTTATGAGACATCAGTTGTTTTTTAATTTAAGAAAACTGGAATAAAGGACACACACCTTTACGTAAATGATATAGTTGAACACATAACTATCCTTTCTGCAATATTCAGAGTGAGACTAGAAACACTTTCAGTAGCATTAAAGAGTGTGTGTTTGTGTGTGTGTGTGTGTGTGTGTGTGTGTTACATTGAAAAACCAGATGGCATGTGATATAGTGTAAGAAACATTGGACTTGGAGTCAAGGCAACTGAATTTTAATCCCAACTCCTCCCAAATCCCAACTTTAATTTCCAAAGTTGTCACTATACATACAACTTTGGAGAATTGCCTACCCTTTCCATTGGTTTCTTCACTTCTCAAAGTAGGCAAGGTGCTAATTCATCCCCAATGCCCCTTCTGGCTATATAAGGTTAGTTCTGCATCACTCACCTTGGGCACATCTTTATTTAATCAAATTAAAAGCATGTTACGCTGATTTTCCTAGATTAAACAGAATGTACCCAACTTGATATAGGAAAACTTGGTGTTTTCAACAATCTTACAGGAAGCAAAAGCCTCCTAGCTGGGTGGGAATAGAAGAAGCTAACCACAAGTTTGAAGGTTGGAAGGTTAAAGCATGTTCTATTTTTTATCTCATTCCCTGAAGAAAACATCCTATGGGACAAAAACTTCTCATTCTGCTCTTAATGGTATTGGCACTTGAATATTTCCTCACACATCTACAATATGTATTATCATGTTTTGAATTCTTTTTTTTGAGATGGAGTTTTCTCTTTGTTGCCCGGGCTAGAGTGCCATGGCATGATCTTGGCTCACTGCAACCTCCAACTCTTGGGTTCAAGCGATTCTCCTGGCTCAGCCTCCCTAGTAGCTGGGATTACAGGTGCCCACCACCACTCCCAGCTAATGTTTGTATTTTTAGTAGAGACAGGGTTTCACCATGTTGGCCAGGCTGGTCTCGAACTCCTAACCCTTAGGTGATCCACCCGCCTCAGCCTTCCCAAGGGCTGGGATTATAGGTGTGAGCCACCGTGCCCAGCCAAAAATTGGTATCTTTCTTAATTGAGTTATTACCACGGAACTTACAAGGAAAGATTGCAATTTATTGTTGACTGTGTGTGTGTGTGCATGTGTGAGTAAGGAAAGAAGAAAAAAAGAGGAGCAAAATCACAAGAAGTGGAGAAAGCATTAATTACTGTTCATCTGTGTAGGAAGTTTCACTTCACTTTGACAATTCGTTTTATCTGTGATCATCATATCCTTGATTCCCATATAATTGAAAGCTAACTCTCGAATCCCCTACTTATATTCTAACATAGCCATAGCAAAGACGAAGCTTTATTTGGTTGTTTTGTAATCAAAATGTAATTTTATGTAGCCATAGGTACGAATAATTTTTCAGTGATACGTCAAAAACTGTTCCTTAAACTTGTTTTTTAGTTAGAAGAAAAATCTGCAGTTCTCATGTCGCAGACATGTTACACATTCACCTCTTGTTTTTTAACAGGAATTTGGTAAAGCCATTATAATTTTTTTCAAAAATGAGAAAAAGTATACTTTTATTCCATGTACATTCTGCCCTTTAAGCCTCTAAATTTCACTGCTTGGAATAAACTCATAATGTTATGATATATTAATAGAATTTTAGAAATATTATTAGAGAAACTTTTTAAAATCCCATTTTAAAACAAGGATTTCTCCAAATTCCTATTCAGATCTGCTCATTATCTCTATCTTTCATGGTACAGAGAAATATTCTAATTCAACCAAATTTACTCCTGGAGCTTAAACTTTTTAATTTCTGATATAATACTACTTTAATTTTATCATTTTTACCTTAACGATACAATTTATCAGAGGAAAAATATTATGAAAGTTTAAGATAACACTGAAATTCTAATATATCAAAAGACTGTTTCCTCTAAACCTATTGCTTTGTGCTTTACTATTGGGGAGCTTTTCACTTATTTAACTAAATTCAAAATAGCAATTTCCAACAAAGACCCAATTCAAATAAATTCCATAAAATGCACATTTTATTCTGTATCATGAAAAAATATCCACATTTAAATAAAGTGTGAAAAAAAGCAAAGTTAGCCCTCCCTGATGAAATACAGTTTATTGTGCTGGAACCCAGAATTCTTTTGGGCTAAAAGCTTCCACCTGCCAATTCACTTTTCAAAATGACCATTTCTTAAGAACAAACGTTAAATAAAGTGATAATCACCATAAACTTCCCAGAAGCAGTTGAATTTTGATCACAATTATTTCATAATTGACCCTAAAGTCACACCGTTAAAATATTTTCAAACATTCTGTCAGTGATCAGGTGATAGGTCAACAGTACATACAAAATTTCTATATTATACATTGCAGTATCTTTGTTTAAGTAGAAAAAAGGATCTGCTTAGCATGAATCAGATTTTGAAAAGAGCCAACAAGTACTGCTTAGCATAATGGTATTAAAAACATTCCACATGAAATTTTTGCATTGTTTCCTTTGTTAATGCATGAATTAATTATTTCCAATGCATTTAACCCTTAAAGGCAGAGGCATTTTTTATACCCCCAAAATCTCACCAATATGGTTGCAGTGACAAAAACATTTAAGAAGTTGCAAAATTAATTCCCATAGTAACATTAGAGTTATAGTAGAATTTACATTGTAGTATACAAAATGCCACAACTAGTGTAAACAAAGTCACTAAAACATAGAATAAAAAGAACTCTATAATTTTCAATAGATCATGAATCTGCACATTTTGTGTTGCTTGAGTACCAAGCACTTCTAAAAGTCATTGCTCTTTCAACAAACTACAATGGATGTTTTAGGGTAAAAAAATGGTTCTAAACTGGTTTCCCCTTTTCGTAACAATCACTTAAGAAATCTGTTCCTAATATGAAATGCATATTCCCTCTTGCTTTATTAACTGTGAACAGGTTATAAGGTAGAAGGCGACTGCTTGATGGAAGATGCTGGTGCAGTCAACCCTAAGGAGATGTAAACTACACTTATTCCCTCTCTGATAAAGGGTCATAAGAATAGCAATGTGAAAACATCCCTGCGGAGGTCGAAAAAGGAATCCTGACCACTGTGTTTTCCGAAAATGAAATAGGCTAATCTTGATTTTACATAAAAGTACATTTGGATTTTGTGTAAGTTGACAGTTCATGGCTGTGACATAATATACCAATATTAAATACTTAGGACTATCAAACACTGTAACATGGAATTAGAAATGAATCTTTGCTGTGATTTTGCATAGTTTACTAGCTACGTATTCTGCCTGTTTGCAGTCTTGGTCTCATCAGGAACCTTTCCCGCTATAATTTGGTTGAAAAAGTTGAGGAGCAAATGAGGGGTCCATGACAACAATGGTTCTAGGAACAATGATAATCTTTATGTTGCTTTTTGCCAAAGTCCAATTTCTCTAACTCAATGGAGAGTCTGACCATAGAGGGAAGGGGTTACATTTTATATTATGAAATATAATTTAGCACAGAATGGGGATAAAATTACTTAAATTAATTATTATGGATACTCAGTCTGGTTTATGGAAGCATCAAGGTGAATATTTTGGCTTTGAATGCTTTGGTCATTCAACAGTCAGTCAGTGATTCTGCATGAATGAGAGAGAGTGATCAGATCTTTTTGTTTTCCCCCCATCAAAATGCAGCCCAACCAGCCAAGCGCTTAGGGAACTGGGTTTGTAGGCCAGAACCAGAGGTTCTAAACTCACTGGTTGGTGGGAGAGCACTTATTTCTAAAGAAGGCCCCAACTTTTGACAAGCTTTCAAACTGCTTCCAAAGGTTTTGTTAAAACCTTAATGACAATGTGTCATCTTAAAAACAAATAAACAAAAGCTATTTAAAAGGCACCACACACAGAAAACTCATTAAAAGGAAGCAACTGCTATCCCTTCTCCACCCTCCCTTTTCCTCAGTTATAACTCTGGCCATAAGCTGCACTTTTTGGTTTACTGTTCTTTGACCAAGTGCCTTTACAGGTAGTACAAGTCATGGCCGCATTTAAATAACCATGCAGTGATAATGTAAAAGCCAGGATGGAAGTGAGCTGACTATAAAAAGCTTTGGATAGTGTCAGTGGGGTCCTTCACAGTCATTATTTTAAAAGTAGGATTATTCCTTTCTATGATTACCTCTGGCTCAGTTATTAGCCAAGTGAAAACAAGATGGTTTGGGCTGAAGATTCCAGCATGCAGTGTTGTAATATCTTGGTTTTTTCTCCTTTTCTCAAGACACTTGCTTTCAAAATCTCAAAGTGTAGAACAAATAAATCACATTCAGAAAATTAACATTTTTTCATTAGAGAAAATTTTTGAAACTCTCTGAAGTAAATATACGTAATAGGAACTCATTAATTTTGGAAATAAGGATACAAGTTGCCATTCTAAACAGAGATAGTTAATTTGGATAATGCATTTAATAGTGGCTTGGCCAAGAAGCCAACATTATTAGTGCAATCAATAAAAATATCTGAATAATCTACTTAAAACCCAATGAGTCAAAAAATAAATTTTAAAAATAAATTCCAGAGTCTCATCCAAATCCCACTATTAAAAATAAAAAGAAATTATAGAAAAAGTCCTGAATGACTCTTGCTTTCCTTAATCATTATGCATTATCTCTTTAGGTTAAAATTCAACTGGAAATGTTGATACCAGTGACTGTATGTGAAACATGCTTCTTATTTATAACTACATTTGACAGTTTACTTTGGCTGATGTCTTTCAACTGTTGGGAGAAGTAAATGAAAATTCCACTGTTGGGACAGGGCACCTTTTGCTTAAGACAGTATGATTTCAACCTCTGTCATTGACTCTGACCTACCAAGAAAAAACAAACATTTACATTCACATTATAGAGTGCAATTTTTAAGAATTATTTTTTAAGAAATCTTTAAAAGTTTGTGTCTGGAAAAACTTAGACTAGATGGTTGAAGTAGATAGTTCTTGTAACGTCAGTATTCTACAAAATAAAGTTTTCTCCCTAAGGTCTGACTGCGTGTGTTAGAAACTCAACTTTACCATGTAACAGGTGTGCTATCCTGGACAAGTTCCTTAATTTATACCTTCATGGGGTTGTTGCAAGAATTAAATTTGATAACCTAAATAAAATGCTTATCATAGTGAACACTTGGTAAATATAAGCTTAGTTAACTTATTTAACTTGTAAGCCTAAGAGTAAAGAAGCAGATAGATTCTCCTCAGTCTTTTCTCAGCCCTTGCCTTCATCATCTTCCTAGTTCCCAGTCCAAATCCTCAGTGGCCCTGACCCTCATAAAGAATGCAAACACATGGGTCTTATCCTAAAAATGAAGTGATAGAAAATCTCAAGTCAGAATACAGACCAAAACTTATAATACATAGCACATAGTTGAGAATTTTGTCATAAGAATGTCTGCCCATGTGGAATCATATATCTCGAACAGTTCATGATTAGTTTAATATAAAAAGTTGAAGGATGAACTACTCTAGTTTTTATTTGTATAAATTTAAGGGTTATACATTTAGTTTTGTCACATAGATATATTGATGAACTACTCTATACCTTGGCCACTTATCAATATGCATACTTTTTTCACAAAATTGAGAATGTCTGCCAAGCAGTATGATTAAGTAGAATTAAGCAAAATCTTAAAATTTACCTATCTTTCTCTTCTTTCTCTCTTCCATCAATGGAGCTTCATTCTCTCCAAGTTTATTTGATTCGTACTTCTAAATTCCCAGAGAAGTATCAAGTTTTATGCTTACCTGCCACTAATAATTATTTAGCAAACTATGCCTCCTTCCATCAACCTCTGACCAGATAAATCTCTTCTAAAACCTAAAAGAACATTTAGATAAAAATCACATCACCATCAATCCCTGAAATCTCTTCTAAAATCTAGAAGAATATTTCTATAGAGAGTACATCATGGATACTTTTCTATGAAAGAATGAAAAAGTGATCATTTGTCATAATGTAATTTTCACCTGCAAGAAAGATAATTTTTGTATTACCTAATAGTGTGTTGAGATAAGAAGGCAACAGCTATTATCTTTGTTTTCTTATTTATTGCCGGGGGAATGGTAGCATTTGGTACACCAGAAAAGGTTAACTTGCCCATAATTACACTTCTAGTTTGTGGTAAAGCTAAATTCAGAATCCAAGACAAAGCTCAGATACTAATCTTAAGGTGTTTTCCAAAAGACTGTTATCTTTTCCCCCTTTCCATTAAGACAAGAAGAGAAATACTTTTACATCTAATAGAAAAAATTATAGCACAACATTCACATGATTATAAAATATTCGTATTTGAAGGTTATCCATGTATGATATGCACATTCTAGATAAATGTTCTCATTACCTACATGAAATTTTGGAAAACAAACTCTGAGAAAATTGCTTAAAAGATGAAAATCATACAAGATAGTGGAATTCATTAGGAATATGATGAATAATTTCACAAATATCTGCCACTGCACACTTCAAAACGGTCACTGCTCTGAAGGCTCATATCAAAAAACAATTCCAAATGACTTTCGTTATTTAAAATAAGACATCAAATGGGCCGGATCTCAGAGGGTGAACGAACTCTCCTTAAACAGAAGGGAAAATGTGATTTTTTCATCTGGGCTCCAATAAGGTTAATTTTGATAATGGTACTTCAGTTAACAGTCACAGCTAATTTTCCTATTAAAATGTTGATTACAACAGAAGTACACATTTCTTCTAGAGCAATTTCAAACCCCAAATTTTCCATTTTTTTCTTTGATATGCATAAAGTTGTTTGTAAAAAATACTTAGGGCATTTTTAGTCCTATACTTAATGTGAGCTGCTACCAGCGTCATAAAAATTTTCCATTTTAACAATGAAGCACGGGCCTGTATTCAACCACTTCATTCATTTCAACCACTGTGCCTGAACCGTTTTCAGTACCATTCATGTAGCTTTGGTATTGTCATCTGGCTTGTGTGTGCCCATTTGCCTTTTATCATAATCTCTTCCATCTGCTAGATCACATTTAGTGCAACAATATCCTGACGCAGACTGATAAAACTTGCCATTATGATACATCACTCGCATTTCCGTTCTAATTTGACTTTTGCTATTATGTTACAACCACCTGTCGAGGATACAGCATCTGATCTTACCTATTAATAACATCATAGAAAAATATTGAAGGTGCGTAAATTGCTTTGGAAAATGTTTGGATTTCAAATACATATCCATTTACTCCTATTAATACATTATTTAGAAATATAATATTAAAAACTTTATTCTGGATGCACCAAGAGCATCTATACAGTGCAGGAATAAAACATGCAGTTATCTGGTCCCCAAAAGAGCATCTACTGTCTATGTGCTAGCTGAGGCAACATAGAACGTGATTGTATCATTATTGCATGTATTAAAGCAAGTGTTCACCCTTCATTCAAATCTGAGTAAATTCAACTGCTAAGATTTGTGGAATCTGGGAACCTAAAAGACTACTCTATATACAATGTTTGCTGAAAACACGCATTCCTGCCGAAAACAGCGGGGTGCATTCAGCACCTCTTCATATCATGCACACAGAGAACAGAGATGGCTGAAAAAACTCTATGATAACTGTGCCATAAATAAACAATTGATACTTTCCCTCCTTCTTGAAAACTCGGAGTAATTCCAAACCATTATGTTTCTCACATATATGAACAATAATATTGTAGGTCGATTAGGTGAAACTCTATGTCAATGTCAGAACATAGTAAATATTTGCACCACTAATATGCAAAGGCATGAATTAGAACTTCAAATCATCATGTTGTTCACAGTCATTCTTTTATAGTTTTATACCAACAGTTATTTTTGAAGCACTGGCTAAAGTTAAACTAACAACTTCTGTACTCAGATTTTTATTTTAACCACACATTCACCTTTAAAAGCTTAAGCCAAACTTGACTTAAACAAATAGAAAAACACTCTGAAATTTAATAAATGTCAGAGGTCAAGAAAAAGACATCATCCTCACCATGAAAGCAACAAAATTCCAATTTCAAGGCTGATTCCTTACTCCATAATTATTTCATTTTCTTGTGTTTGTGGTAGGTAGATATTGTAGCATTACATGGAGATGTGCTCCCCTGAAAACTTCCATTATGGCTAATGGAAGTCATATGCACAAAGAAAGGAAAATGGAGCCCACGGCACATAACATATGTTTTGAGACTCCTAGATTACAGAGGCACATCTTGTGGGCATGTGAAGTTCAGTAGAAATTCTGAAATAGCAGCTGTGTTTATAAATCACTGTTTTGCACTTCTCAGGTCTGAATGTGATAACGTGTCTTTCAGTTCTAGTGGCTTTGGTTGGGGATACTGGGAGATAGAAAAGCTCATACAAATGGGTATAACAGACCAAAATATCTCCTTCGATTTTGCCATCGTTTTTGCATATTGTTAACATATATGTACAGAAGGTCCAGTAATATATAAATTACTCGCACATATTTTCAACTTCATGCAAACACTAATTTCCCTGCTCCCCATATTAAATGCTGTGCATGCACTGACCGAAAAGTATGCTTCCCTGAACAACTTCCTAAAATATAGTTTAGTCAAAAGAAATAAGTTCTCCTGGGTTCTTACAAGTGAATGTGTATTTTATTCTCAATCCATATCATTTAAGGGACTAGCTATATACAGGACAACTGTTTGTGACTTTTTTAAAAAAAACTTGACAATAGGCACTTTCTACAAAGAGGATTTGAATTCAAAAGACTAAAATTCAGTCTCTAGTATCCCCCTTTCATAAATGGATCTGCCTGAGCCACAATAGTTTATTGAATCAACTTAGCAGAAGTCCAGCAGTAGAACTGTGTGCAAAAAGCTTTTAAAAACTGTAACCAGAACAAAATGATAGAAAAGCAGTTATCTGAGTGGAGCAACTTAATGTCTACTTCTTGGTTTGTTTGTTTGTTTTACCACATTTCATGTGTTATCACTACAAACACTAAGATTCATGTGTCAACAATCCGTACCAGTGTTTCATTCTTTCTAAGTTACAGACATGCCACAAAAATTTATCTATCTGTTTACACTCTTTTTTATTTTATATCATAATAGTTAGCATTTTGATATGATTACTTAAATGCTTTTCTTTGTATGTTTCTTTGCTAAGAAGCTTTTCAATGTCACTCTTGAACATGTTTGGGAAATACAAATTTAGAGCATTCATAAGCTTTGGAAATTCAGCATCTCTTACGTGAATTGTCAAAAGGCCTTATACCCTGTGGTGCAGTGTTTCTATAATAACGTACACTATATTAACAGTTTAGTATTTATGGTGTTGATAATGTCAGCCTACAAGATGGCAGCTGTTCTCCAAGAAGGAGGGAGTAGGGATTTCCTTACATAAGAGCTAATGATTACTATCTAAGTATAATGTTAAAAAAGGAGAGGTATAGTTGATCAAAAATGTAATTCATGCACAAAACCCATAGCAGTAAGTTTTCAATACCCCACACTGTTATCTGACTTAGCAACAAAACAGTCATTTAAATGGAGCAAACACCGCCTGTAGGGGAAAAGAACCTAACACTAAGTTACAGAAAAATCCTATGGAAAGAGATCATAACATGGTACTAATAGTTTAAAAGACTGAACTCTTCCTTGGCATTAATCTATAATTTTAACTTAACAGAACAGTGAGAAAATGATAGCTCGATATACATACTCAGCCTGAGATCAAATTTGTCATGGCAACATTGGCAGGTTGGACCCTGATTCTTCAAATATTACATTGCCTTGGGTAACAAAAATCATACTCTTTTATTATAGGATAGAGATTATAAATAAATGTAAAGTGTGCATGCAGTCAACTGCATAATATACAGGCAATATCTATGTTTTTAATCATCATCTTCTTTGGCAGGCCAGAATCCAGCTGGACATGCAATATTTACATATCAAAATCCATGTGTGGTCATCATCTTGAAAGCAAGTGAAAATATATATATGTATATACTGTATATACACACATATGTATATACTGTTTTAATATATTAACAAATATATATGTATATATATTAAAAGTGGATTTCATCTTTGTCAGATTCAGGTGATTCAGGCCTTGAAACACTAAAAATATCCTGACATGGTATCTGGGGAGGTACTTGGAGTGGCATTTGGGATTTGGGAGATGAGGCCTGGGGTATGCTTTTCTCTGACAGTATTTTTAAAATTTCTGCCACCTGCTTTTCTAGGGCAGTCATTCTGCAGCTGAGCAGCTGGATGTCCTCTTTGAGTTCATGTTTGACTTCCTGCAGTGTGGTCTGTAAGGCCTGCTCCGGGATGGGATAAAACGGGTGCTTGGCATCAGCCTGGATGGGACTGTGCTCCAGCGGACTTCGGGCCTCCCCAGCCTTATCCAAACGAAGGTCACTTTTTGTAATTCCACTGTCACAAGAATCTGTTTTCCTTAGTGGGTTTTTGGTCACACTGTTCTCTGAATCACTGCTCTTGGGATCCTCAGACAACAGCCCCATTGACTCAGCTTTCGTGACATTATTCCAGTCTTCCTTTTTCTCCTCATGGGCTCCCATATTATTCTTGAGTCGCAGCCACCCTTTTCCATTTCCATTCTTCATTCTTATTGGGCTGTTGACTTTGAGACATTTTTGGTCAGCACCGCCGTTGGGCTTGAGTTCCATGGCATCGCGGTTGTTCTGCTTAAGGGATTCACTGGTTTTCACATAGGCCAGAGACGTCTGAATGGGAGTAATTTGTGACACAGTCACCACACTGGTGCCAGTGATGGAGGCTCCATTCTGTAAGGAGCGGCTTTCTACCTGGAGTTGGTTCCTCTCGGGGTCACCCTGTGTCGAGCCCTGATTCCGCAGCTCCTTCTGCTGCTTGAACTTCTGGAAGAGCTTTCTGACCGGGTGGTCCACAGGGATGCTGAGGGTCACCTCATTCTTCTGCCGGAGGCGCTCCTCCTCCTCTTTCTTCACATCACTGATCTTACGAAAGATGATCTGTGGAACGGGAGAGACAGTCATAGCCTGATTATAAAAGCAGATGGATTAACAGTTGTGTGACACTACGCTGTATGTGCTTTGTGTTACAAAGAAAACCTTTCAACATTCAGTAAGATTATTTCTGAAGAAAAAAAATCCGAATGCCATTTATGGAATTGCATTTATGAAATTTATGGATGCAATATGCCTTAAACCCAACACGGAAATGTTAGCTACTTATTTACTTAGTTCTAGTCCCCTACATATCAGAGGGAGAATTACTCAAGAGACAACTGAGTAGAGGTACTTTGCTTCTAGTTTATGTTCCCATTGTATTACTGTTTAGTAGTTAATACACACACACACACAGACATATATATATATATATGTATGTGTATATATGTGTATATATATAAGGAAATACATATTTATCCCTTAAATTTCTCTGTAATGAATTGCTACTTTTGTGTGATTTTCCTTATTGTGTAGAAATAAGATTCAAAACCATTTTTAATATTATCCTCAGTTTGGGTATCAGATAGTAAAAGAATTCCAGGCTATAAATGTACTGAAAAGTTAGACAGTTTAGCAAATGGCACCGGGGTGAGTGAGGGGAGAATTTAAATTTATTTATGTGACCCTAGAAGGCAGAACTAGAATTTGTGAGAAAAAGTTTCTGGGAGGCAACACCAGCTCAGCACAGAGACTTCATTGCAAACTGCTCTCTATCGAATAAACTGCCTCGAAAACTCATGATCATTCTAGCACTAAAAGGTTAAAACAGAAAGTATGTTTTTCATGTGACATGTTCACTGGGTTGGAGGTTGAACTCTTCAATTTCCAAGATTCTTTAAATTTTAAACATAAAACTAAATACATAGTACAGGTGAGGGGTTAGATACCCATAAATAAATGAGCATCATTTTATTTAAAATGTATTTTGAAGATAATAATGGGAAGAACTTATGATAACCCCATCAAAAGAAATAAAAAAAGTTGGCTATATAAGAAATTGCCACATATATCATCAGAGTTGGAAGTAAAGTTAATGTGTGAGATTTTTGCTCAGAGTCCTGAAAAGCAAACTAACTGCAGGTGAAGGCTGTAAGGAAAATTTAAAAAAAAGAGAGAGTTATATAAGATAAGGCACTTTCAGAATCAGACAATTTTATTACTCAAGGAAAATGACTTACCTTGATCGCCCTCTGTAAGTTGTTGGTTAGAGTAGAAACACATGTGAAGCATGCATTCTCTAACCCGTAACAGACACTCAACATACATTGGGTCTCTCTCCTTGAACTCTCATAAAATACTCCTATCTGAAACCATTTACTATCCTTTGAATATTCAGCAGCTGCCTGGAGTAACATATAATCATTGATTTTACACCAAAAACTGATACTATTGATGGTCACCGTTAACTGAAAAGTCAGAAAGATAGGAATTCCCCTTCCAGATAAGAGTACATTTTCTAAAGTGAGATTGATGCACTAAATTCAGCTTATCAAGTGGTAATAATTTGTATTTTAAAATAAATTCAGTAACTGTAAAGGCCAATATATTTTTTTCTTGTTAGTGGCACATGAAATTGGGTCTTTTAAAAATATGTAATAATAATCTCAAATTCTGATATCAAAGCTCCAGCAGTTTAATTAGAAGTCTTTCAAAGGGTTGACACATTTCTTATGCTTCCCAAGTAAACATAGGTTGTACTAAGTCTTCAAGATATGAACATTCTTCAGGACCAGACAGACCCAGACACAGAAACACAGATACTATTTTCCTATTTCAGCCCCTTTTTGAAAAAGTACTCACTTTGATTCTATGGGTGGACATGAGAGGCCTAATATGAATAATTTTCCACATCCTCCTTCCCATTCACCACTGGCCCTTTTTACTTTTTTAAGGTGGTTATTTAGCCTAGGATAGACATAGTGTTGGTTCGATGTGGTAACTGAGAGCAGCCTTCACATTTGGGAAAAGGAAGCCGTTTCAAAGTCAGTGGAGTGTGACAGGTGCTAGGCACAGAGGAAGGTCAGGTAAAATGCAGGTCCCCTGTGCAATATTTGGGACATACTAAGAACATCAGACATTACAAATCTGAATTGGACATATGTATCCTTTAACAAATATTCATTGTTTATCAGAATTTTAATTTTACCTTGGAGTCCTGTATTTTTGTTTGCTACATTTGGCAACCCTATTAGTATATACAGACAACAACATTCCTATCTTTGTAATGTCTACATGTCCTGCCACGCAGAGACTATACTGAAAGATTTGGTATTACTGATATCTGAGAATTTGTGGACACCTTAGGCAAGAGTCTTATTTGTTTAGATTTGTCAATATAATGGCCAATAATTGCTTGCAATTATTGTGTGCTAATCAAGTTCAGGGTGTTTTGTAATGTAAGACTGTAACATGCCCATGTAAAATATCAATAAAATAAATCTTTCCCAGCTTCCTTGACCACCAGCTGCCCCACCCACCCAACCAAGAACAAACAAAAGTGTTTGAATTGCTACTATTTAGCTAGAAACAAAGACTCCAAATACAAAAATATGTAGAGCAAAGTGGGTCCTGGCACAGGGCTTGATTTCTCACCTATACCAGGGGACAAATGAGATAGAGCTGGATCTGTATTTTGCTGTCAAGAAACATAAAAGTAACAGGGAAAGAGAAAAAATCGAGCTCTGGTACATTAGATGACAGAATTCTGAGCATTGCACATTGTTCCTTTCCCCCTTTTTACTCCCAGGAGATAGGAAATTAAGTAATTTTAAACATAGCTCCCTTGAGGTTTGAGGGTACTTATGACCAACAAGACTGGTCCTGAATTGTTACCGAGTTTGCAGAACAGCAGGACCTACACATCCAGTCTCAGGAGCCAGCAATGCACGGTGGAAAAACATGCTCTTCAGAGAGCCAAAGATCCCTTCTTTGCTCCTTGCCGTTCACTTCCTTTATAGCTCAAGGGATCACTGGCTGGGATGCCCTAGAGCTCAGGAAGCCACTGAAGTTAGTCATTTGTGAATTCAGTCTGCTAGAAGCCAGCCAAGGCAAAAGCACTGTGTGAGGTGGGAAAAGTTATTGCACCCCGTAGGTCACCTGCCACCAGGGACTTTCGGGCCATCAATTATGCCACACATAAAGAGAGCCAGCAGTTGGACATGACCAGCTCAAAAGCCAACACTCTGAGGAGTGGCTACAGGCCCTCCAGATCTCAGACACAAGCCCTAAGTCCTGAGGTAGATCCCCCTTTCTCCTTAGCAGCAGGCCTGCTGACAATCTGCAGCCCAGAGAGAGGAGAAGCAAGTTCAGGAGGAAGGTTGGAAAGAAGGGGTCACAAGGAGATTTATCACCCAATCTATACAACTGTAACTGAAGTCTAACTGAAAACAGTAACACTTGGATTTGGTCAACTACTTATTATATCCAGGTTTGTAAGAGGTAGATTTTTTTAAAAAAATTACTAGTTTGAATTGACTTTATTTATTTTTTTTTACATTTTATTTATTTATTTTTTTTTATTATACTTTAAGTTCTAGGGTACATGTGCATAACGTGCAGGTTTGTT
>NW_012119265.1:11153445-11158355 GCF_000951035.1 Colobus angolensis palliatus
CGCTGGGAGTTGGAGACTGCAGCTGTTCCTATTCGGCCATCTTGCTCCGCCCCTCTGAATTGACTTTATAGGATTTGATTACATTTATTCTATTTTACTTTTGACTATGGAACAAAATAATGGTATTGTAAAATGATTATAAAATAGCTGTATGTAGCAAAGTGGTCACTTCCACACATGTATTTTCTCACTTAAGTGTCATAAATGAGAACATTTTACAAGCTAGGTCCTATTCTCTACTGTAGGACACAGGTCCTATTATTCTTATATTACAGAGAAGCAAATTGAGGCATAAAGAGTTTAAGTGGTTTCCCTTAGGTCACACAACTGAGTGTCCAGGATACAAATCCGAAGGGTCAGTTTCCAGTCTTAACCATTCCACTCTCCTGCTCCTCAAGGTAACTTTTATACTTTCTCCTGGACTCTGTGAAAACTTGGATAGATGAATGAGTGAGGTAGGAAGTCGTGCAGCAGTTTCACACCCAGCAGGTCACCCTTCACAGAGCATTTGCCATGGAGAACCACCCCTGAAAGCAGTGAATTAAACACGATTGAAGCTCTGTACTTGCTGGGAAAGTAGTAGCCTTGACCAGCACCTTGAAAGAGCTTTGTGGGAGGCAGTCTCTAGACCCTCCTCACTCTCCAAAGCAGATCCAGTAGGCTTCAATGCATGCTACCATTTTGTAGCTTCCGGTCCCCTTCAAGGATGCCTTGCGTTTTTGTTTTGTTTTTAACTTCCTTCTACATATATTAAATATACTACCTTTATGGAAGGCAGGGGGCAGGGAGGGTCAAAGAATGTGACTTTCCCTGGACTTTGACATCATCCTTGATTCCATTTACACCTAAATCATTTGTTTATTAGAATAGGGATTTCTGTCTGCTTTGCTAACTGCTATATCTCAAGTGTCTATAACATGCCTGCCACATTGAAATTCCTCAATAAATAAATGTTATTCATTAGTTCAAGAACCTTTTCATACATTCAGCAAATGTATGTTTGTTACAAATAAGAAGGGCACTTTATAGTTCCTTCACTATGTTCCACTCTCCAAACAATGAATCAGTGCTATCTGTATATTATTATTATTATTGATCATTAATGTCTACTCCTCATTTGGAAGCAGGAGCTATATCATTTGCCTTCTGGCATTCCTAGAACCTGGCCAACTGCTGAACAAATGCATACTGGGTAGACTCAGGTTCAAATCTTTGACCCACAAATCAGTCATTGAAAGGTCTTGAATCAGAATCTGCTTTGATTTCATTGCAAGGATGCAACAATATCCATTAGAAACTTATTTTCTAACTTATGACAAAACAAAATTTTCTTTCCTACTGCAAGGTAAGAGAATATAGGCACTGGAATTAAAAACAAATGAAAAATGAAAAGGTGATCTAATCATGCTTATGGGCTTTAAACACTAATTTACAAGGTGCTACCACCAGCTGATCCATATCTTATATGCAAAGTATGATCGTTTTTTGTTTTGCAGTTTAAAAGAATGTGCAAATATAATAAACAAGAAGATAAAACATCAGGGATGCCTAACATAAGTAACTCACTGTATTTCAAAAACACGAAATGCAATTAGGCCCTCTCTATAAGTCCTTACAGTTTCAGAGACAGTTTTATGACCTAAGCTCCAATATTGAGTAACACTGAATATTTATTACTAAGAAAACTACATTTCTATGGTAATTATTATACATTACCATTATGAGCATTCTCAAATTAACTCTGCTGAACGTTTCCTTTTAAGAAGGGCTTTTTGGCTGGGAATGGTGGTTCATGCCTGTAATCCCAGCTCTTTGAAAGGCCAAAGTGGGAGGATCATTTGAGCCCAGAAGTTTGAGACCACCCTGGTAACACAGGAAGACCCTATCTCTACAATAAAAAAAAAAAAAAAAAAAAAAAAAAGACATGCATGGTGGTGCATGCCCATGGTCCTAGCTACTTGGGAGGCTGAGGCAGGAGGATCACCTGAGCTCAGGAATCTGAGGTTCCAGTAAGTTATGATCATGCCATTGCATGTCAACCTGGGTCTCAAAAATAATAATAAATAAAAATCGTAAAAGGAAGGGCTTTTTACCTTTAACTTTATTTTTAACATGCATGTAGTAAAATGCTTCAACTTAACAGAGTGGAAACATTGACAAATTTTATTTAAACTCTTTAAAATGGTGTGTTTTATTTACATTTTTAAAATTGCATCCTACACTTTGACCATTGAAAGAACCTATAAACAGTAAGATTTTTCAAAATCCAATTGAATCTTTCATGGGCAACTGGCAAATTGTAACTCAAAAAGTAAAATGTCTCCTGCTAATTCAATATGTAATTTATATACTTTAATTTTACCCAATTATTATATGGATGATCATTTTTCTCTAAAAAACAAGCATTTTTTAACCATGAAGAAATTATTATAGAAAGTGTTAAAGGATTTGAGTTCATAAGAGTTCAACTTGTATGAATTAAATGGTGTGAAAAATGCATACCCTTACTTATCAATGTACCTTTAAAAGAAATCAGCTTTTAAAAATCTAATATTTGGTTTTATTCTCAGTACTAAAAACCTAGACCCTTTTTACTTGATGTACATTGTGTCCATCTTTTGTCCAATGGCAAATCAGATTGCTGCTGAACAGTACAAAAATTAAGGACAAAATTTAAAAACCAGAAATTAGGCTATGGTTCCAGCTACACATTTATTGGTAGAATGCACAATAACCTGTACTGTTTCTATCAACAAAGAGATTTATTTCATTTAAGCTTTATTTTTCTCTGTACTTCATTATGTTCTGCAGAATCCATGCTGGAAGGTTTAATTTATTTAAATGATAAAAGCTTCTTAAACGTAACAGGGAACATGGCCAACTGAGCTTTCCATTTCAAAAGTAGGGCATTTGATCATAAAAGTGATATCAAAATTGAATAATTTGAATGTGTACTGAACTTTGAAATCCAATAAAGGCAAGAAAAAAATGGTTAGAATCATTTGTTCAATGACATGGATTTAGTGTTATACAATTTGCAGAAAAGAAAGAGGTGTTTTCTCTCAAATGGCTCATCACTTACAAGATCTGTGAATCGACTAGGAATTTATAGCTATATGTGATCAAGCAGTGAGTAGCTCTGGTTTATTTGACTCTCCTGGGATTTAGTTGGTTTGATTCTTTGGTTCTTCTTACTGTTTCCACAATCTTAGTCACAAATTCTAACTCTAGCCCTCCAATCCATGACAACCTGAACTAATACAGTAAAGCATTATTTATTCAACACTACCATGTATATATCAGAGGCTGTAAACTCTCAGTGAAGGCCACAGTAATGGGGCTGTTGTAAATGACCATTCTACAAATTTAGATGTGCTTAGGGTAACAATGATGCATGATACTCTGTTTTGAGACGTGGCAGCCTTGTTTACTTCAGTCACTCATAAATCTAGAAGCTCTCCAAGGGCACAAAATGTGTTACAGATCTAATTCAGCCTCTTAGGCCCTAAACTTCTGAAGAATTAATTAATTAAGCAAATGTAAAGAAAAAGGAAGGAAGGAAAATGGGTAGAGAGGAAAAAGAGGAAGGAAGAAAGGGAGGAAGGGAGGGAGGGATAGAAGGAAGGAGGAAAGGAGGGACGGGAAGGGATAGGGAAGGAATATCTTTTGGTTTTGCTAATGTGTAGGTAATGCCTAATGTAAGAATGATTAGTATGATGCAAATGCAAAAGATTCTAGAATAAGTAATACAGTTACTGAAATAACTAATGAAATGTTCTAAGCATCATTTTCTTTACCATGTAAAAGATCATTTATCTCAATTCTGAATTCAGACTATCATAAACATGAAAATATATTTTTCGCAATGAACAAAACATAGATTGTAAACTTTACCAACGCTAGCTTAACTTTGAAATATGGTGCTCAATGCATATGTTTTTATTTGTACAAATTTTCATTTAAAAAAAATAGAAGGAAAGCAAAGTCTTCAAAAGCAAGAATACAGCTATTCCAAGGTTAATCTGACAAGCTTTTTTTTTTTTTAGACGGAATCTCACTCTGTCGCCCAGGCTGGAGTGCAGTGGTGTAATCTCAGCTCACTGCAAGCTCTGCCTCCTGGGTTCACGCCATTCTCCTGCCTCAGCCTCCTGAGTAGCTGGGACTACAGGCGCCCACCACCATGCCCAGCTAAGTTTTTGTATTTTTAGTACAGACGGGATTTAACCATGTTAGCCAGGATGGTCTCGATATCTGACCTCGTGATCCGACCACCTCAGCCTCTGACAAGATTTTGATTCACTGTATCAAACACTGCAGTAGCCCATGAATTGCTCTCCTTGCCTCAATTTTTAGTCTCATTTTTCTTCATTCTACTCTTTGCTGTTGACTGTAAAATATAATAGAGTACTAGTCTAAAAATTACAGAATAAAATCCAAACTCCTTAGTAAGAAGTCAGCAATCCAGCAGTAGTCCAGCCCTACCTGCTTCTCTAACCTCTGCTTTCTTCACTCCTCACTTGGCCTCCACACACCTGCCACACTGAGTCACTTTGAGTTTGAGCATGTATTTATGATACTGCATATACTGTTCTTCTTCCTCCTCCTCACCCACTGGAGAGCTTCTATGTGTCCTTTGATACTTAGCTCAACTGTATCCTTCTTTATAAGGTAGGACTAGCTACATAATTTTCAGAGCCCAATGCAAGATAAAAATCTAGGATCTCTAACATCATACTTTATAGTAAAGTACTAGAAGCTTTCCCCCTAATATTAGCAAAGAGAAGAGCAGGGATGATCCCATCACTTCTACTTAACATTGTAGGGGCGGAGCAAGATGGCCGAATAGGAACAGCTGCAGTCTCCAACTCCCAGCGCGAAGGACACAGAAGACCGGTGATTTCTGCATTTTG
>NW_012119265.1:11164330-11197327 GCF_000951035.1 Colobus angolensis palliatus
CACAAGTATACATATGTAACAAACCTGCACGTTATGCACATGTACCCTAGAACTTAAAGTATAATAAAAAAAAAACAAAAAAAAAAACATTGTATTGGGGATTCTAGCCAAGGAAATTGTTGAGACAATAAAATAAAAGTTATCCAGAAGAGAAAGGAAGAATTAAAACTCCTCTATTTAGAGATGACATGATCATACATATAGAAAAATCTTAAGAAATACAAGAAAAGCCCACTGGAATTGATAAAGGAGTTCAGCAAGGATGTAGTATATGCATTCAATATAAAAATCTGTTATATTTCTATGCACTAGCCACGAACCATCTGAAAATGAAATTAAGAAAATAATTTTATTGACAATAGCTTCAAGGAGAATAAAATAAATAAATTTAGCAAAAGAAGAGGTACAGGAGTTGCACCTAGAAAAACTACAAAACATTGACATATATTAAAGAAAACCTAAATAAATGGAAAGACATCTCATGTTTACATATTGGAAGATGATATTGCTAACATGGCAATACTACCCAAGTTGCTCTATAGTTTTGATACAATTTTCATCAAAATTTCAACTGCCCATTTTTCAGAAATTGCTAAACCAACCCTAAATTTTAGGTGAAAATGCAAGGACCCAGAATAGTTGAAACAATATTGGAAAAAGAAAACAAAGTTGGAGGACTTACACCTAACACTTTTAAAATGTATAACAAAGCTACAGTAATTAAAGAATTTGGTACTGGCATAAGAATAGACATAGATATCAGTGGAATACAACTGATAGTCCTGGAATAAACCTATGCATCTATGGTCAACTGGTTTTTGACAAGGGTGTCAAAGCAATTCAATGATGAAAGAAGACTAATCTTTTGAAAAAATGGTACTGAAACAACTGCATATACACAAACAAGAAATGAATGTGGATATCTGCCTAACACCATATACAAAATTAAACTTATAATGGATAAAATACCTAACTGTAAGAGCTAAAACATTAAAGTTCTTAGAAGAAAGCAAAGGTGTAAATTTTAGTGACCCTGAATTAGACAATGATTTTTTAGATAGGTACATAAATCTCAAGGCAGGAAAGAACAAATAAATTAATTGGACTTCATCAAAATTAAAAATGCTTGTACATCAAAGGACATTATCAAAGTGAAAAGACAACTCACAGAATTAGAGAAAATATTTGCAAATAATATATCTGATTGCATAAAGTAAAGGTGGTATACACCATGGAATACTACCCAAACACAAAACTGAATGCAATCATGTCCTGTACAGCAACATGGATGCAGCTGGAAGTCATTATCCTACATTAACACAGAAACAGAAAATCAAATGCTGCATGGCCTCACTTACAAGTAGGAGGTAAACATTGGGTACACACAGATGTAAAGAAGGGAACAATAGACACTGGGGACTCTAAAGAGGGAGGAAAGGGGGAAGGGTTAAAAAATTAATTATTGGGTAGTTTTTCACTACCCAATATTGGGTACTCTGTTCACTATTTGGTTGATGGGTTCAATAGAAGCACCAACCTCTGCATCACACAACATATCCATGCAACAAACCTGCACATCTACCCCCTGAATTTAAAATATAATAATAATAATAAATCTGATATACGTTTAGTATCCAGAATATATAAAGAGCTATTATAACTCAGAAATAAAAAGACAAAAGAAAATTAATTTTAAAATCATCAAAAAATTTGAATAGACATTTATTCAAAGAAGATATACAAATGGCCAATAGGCATATGAAAAGATACTCATCATTAGTCATTAGAGAAATGAAAATTAAAACTACAATAAGTTATCATTTCACACCCTGTAGGATGGCTGTAATAAAAAACACAGAAAATAACAAGTGTTGGAAGGATGTGGAGAAACTAGCACCCTCACACATTGCTGGAAGGAATGTAAAATGGTATAGCCTCTGTGGAAAAGAGCTTGGCAGTGCCTCAAAAAGTCAATCATAGAGTAGCCATATGACCCAGCAATTCTACTCCTATATATCCAAGAGAATTGAAAACATATAGTCAAACAAAAACTTGTACATGAATGTTCACAGCAGCATCATTTATGATAGCCAAATATTGGAAACATCCCACATATTCATTAATGGATGAGTTGACAAAAATGTGGTGTATCCACACAATGAAATACTATTGAGTCACTAAAAGAAATAAAGTATAGACAAGAAATAAATAAAATTTATTTTATTTCTTTAAATAAAATAAAGAAGTAAAGTATAGCAACGTAGAGAAACCTGGAAAACATCATGCTAAGTGAGAGGAACCTGACTCAAGGGGCCACATTTTAAATGATTTCACTTATATGAAATGTACTGACTTGGCGAATTGAGAATCAGAGAGGATATGAATGGTTGCTAGGCATAAGGGAAAGTGAGAAAGTGGAATGACCACAAATGTTTGTGGGTTTCTTCCGGGGATGATGAAAATGTACTAGAATTAGATAATGGGGATGCCTGTACAACTTTGTGAATATACTAAAAAATGCTTAAAATATTGTATACTTAAAATATTGTGAATTGTATGGAATGGGAACTATATAGATCTCCTTGTTCAAAATTATGAAGAATTTCAAGATGGTAAAAACAGAACATTACACCAAAAGCAGGATCCTTCCAAGTGCATGGCCCTGCATATCTGCACA
Source organism: Colobus angolensis palliatus (assembly GCF_000951035.1). Classification (NCBI taxonomy): domain Eukaryota; kingdom Metazoa; phylum Chordata; class Mammalia; order Primates; family Cercopithecidae; genus Colobus; species Colobus angolensis. The sequence continues at coordinate 11,167,008 of NW_012119265.1, forward strand.
GGTTGCACACCCATGAAGCCAGCTTGGAAGCTTTCACCAGCCTCTCAGTCACAGTTGGTCCATCCTACGCTATACCCCAATAGCACTTACTTTATGCCTGATAAAAGAAAAACTTCCGCCGAATTAAATTTAAAGGAGTTTAATTGAGCAATGAATGATTCGTGAATTGGGCAGCCCCCAGAATCACAGCGGATTCACAAACACTCCAGCGCAGCCACGTGGTGAAAGAAGATTTGTAGACAAAAAAGGGAAAAGATGTACAGAAATAGGATGTGAGGTACAGAATGGCTGGATTGGTTACAGCGCAATGTTTCCCTTACTTGAACAATCTGAAGACTCAGCAGTGTGTGAATGGTTGAAGTACGGTGCTGGGATTGCCCAAGACTTAGCTATTGATACAGGCACATATTCCTAAATTAGGGTTTCAATCTTGTCTACCTATTAAGCTACGTTGCAGTTCATCCACAAGGACTCAAATACAGAATTACAGAGTCCTTCTCAGGTCATATTTAGTTCATTTTAACGAGCCTCTTATTAAGTGGATGCAGCACATGCAAGATATTTACATTATGGATATGTGTTAAACATCTACCATGTTCCACGCTCTGTTTTGGAGTTAAGAATATATCTGTAAACAAAGCAAAACTCCTGAGGTATTTTATATGATGCCAGATGGTGATGGGGGCTACAAAGAAAAATAAAGTATAAGGGCATAGGGAAGGGCAGAGTGGTTGAGTATCTATGAGGAGGTGATATTTGCTCAGAGATATTCATGAATGCAGAAGTGGGCAACGGAAAGGGTTCAGAGAAGGGAAATCTTAAGGTGGGAAAATGCTTTGTATATTTCAAGGACATTAAGGAAGATACAGTGGGAAGCCCTCAGTAAACAGGAGGAGAATGCTGGAGAGGACGTGGAAGAGGTGGCCAGGGACTTCAGATTTTACCTGTGAGGGGAGGGAAAGTCATGGGAAATTTGAAGCAGAGGATTCACATAATCTCACTTCCACTCACTTACACATTGAAAGGTTGGAAGGATAGAAGAGATACTAGTTAAGAGACTTTTTGACCCCGTCTCTACTAAAAAAAAAAAAAAAAAAAAAATTAGCCAGGTGTGGTGGCGGGCACCTGTAGTCCCAGCTACTTGGGAGGCTGAGGCAGGAGAATGGTATGAACCCAGAGGCGGAGCTTGCAGTGAGCTGAGATCACGCCACTGCACTCCAGCCTGGGCAACAGAGCAAGACTCTGTCTCAAACAAACAAAAAGGGACTTTCTGAGTAGTTCAGGTGAGATATCATGAAAATTTAGATTAGGGAGATAGAAATGGAGGGAGTGAGAAGCAGCTTCAGATTTATTTGGTCAGTAAAACTGACAGGTTTGTGGATGTGCTGGATGAATAATCCCAAAGGGGGGAAAAAAAATCTTAAAAAAAGCAAAACAAAACAAAACACTCTTTTTAGTCTAAGCCAAAGGACAAATGGTAGTGCCATTTTCCAAGATGGGGATACCTGGAATGATGGCCTATAAACTAGAAAGACAAGTTTTCCACACCATTATGGATGTGCGTGCGCACACGCGCACACACACACACACACATACACACACAGTGTATATCTATATACACACATGCACAATATGCAAAAGTGAAGAATAGGATAACTGACTAAACACTCCCATAAAAATGGCGAAGCATGATGGCTGCGGACTGGTCTATAGCAGTGATGAAGTTTACCAGGCAGGCATTCTGAGGTCCCTCTGCCCTGGCAGTGGGATAAATTCCTTTATTATTCTCTTAGTCAGCTATCAGGGATAAGCTCTTTCATCCACTGTTCTCTGTGTCTCCTGATTCTATGTTCTTGGAGGTTCTTCTTTGTCCGTATTTCTCTATAGTGAGATCTGATATGGGTATTGGAGAATTTGTCCTATTTTATGACTGTGGGGCTTCCTCAGCTACTTCCTGCCTGTGCAAATTTGAGGACCCAAAGTTTGCTTTTGGGCTCACAGAAAAAAGATTTTTAAAGATTAAACTTGTGGTTTCTTTGGCAATGTAATTTTCGCAAAAACTTTAGTAAGCTTCTGATCTATTTACAGTCAACTCCATGTTCTGAGAACTTCACAAGAAGTACTTTCCTAGATATAATTCTCTGGTCTGATTTAACCTTTTGCTTTCTTGACACCATGTTTCTCTCTCTCTCTCTCTCTCTCTCTCTGTCTTTCTCTTTTTCTATGGCAAATAGATTGGCAACTGTATTGAAGGTTTCAGTCTTCGCAGGAAGGTCAGATTCCTAATCCCATGTTTGCCCCCAAACTGATTCTTAACAGATACTTTTTTATATAATGATTTTTAATTTTACTTTTAATTCCCTTCTCCCTAGTCTAATTTCATTTCCATATCGACATACAAACCAGGCAACACTAATCTGGCATCATCTCTTTCATTTAGTGCCATGTTAAACATAACTAGCGACAACTGAACATTGCTAATATTGTTTTCCACCCTTTTCCAATAGAGCTACAGCACTGGAAAGCAACCACAGGTAACAAACATACCAAATGTTTTGTTGTTAAATAATACTTGTCTTCATCTTTCCAAGTCTCAAATATCAATTTCCTTATCTGTTTCCACTCACATGTTTTAGAATAAATGGTGAAAGAGCCCACTACTGGAATCAATTTCAGTCCATGCCCAATAGCATTGGAATTGCCAACTAATCATTAGCATTCGAAAATTCAGAAAAAAATTCAGAAGAATATCATCATTTTATTTCTAAGTTCTTAGCATTGAATTTTCAGCACACCCAAGCTCATTTGAACAAAATGATAAAGAAAAACCCTCACCCTCATGTTTTGCTGGGAATGTAAGAATACAGCTCCCAGTACTTGCCTGAGGCCATTAAATGAACCATTAGACCACATTGTCTTTGAAACATAATTATTCCAGTTACAATACAGATTGTTTTCACATGTTTTCATCATGGGAACATTAAAATAAAATTCCCAGGATTAGGAGAGCTGTACTGAGTACTACAAATGGATTATTGTCTCAGTTAATTTTCATCATAATCCATTAAAAAGATGAAAAAAACTGAGGCTTAGGGAGATTTAAAAATCTTTCCCAAGTCTACACAGTGAAGAGTGACAAAGCAGGGTTTCCAACCAAGGTTCACTGGACTTCAGGACTAGGCTACTCTGATTTAAGAATACTTGAACTAAATATTTGTAACTGGCCTGGAGTAAAGGAAATTAAATGATGAAGGAGGTTGAATCATCTACTCATGAATCACTGAAAGTTATGACTCCATAGACCGGAAGTTTAACATACAGAAGCAAATACATACATACTAATATATACTGGGACTCTTCAGTATGTATGTGAAAAATAACATCATTTGACATTGGCAAATGCAATACGCTTTATAAAGTTCTTCCATGTTACCTCATTTTCCCCTTGCAACTCTGTATATCAGTCAGGGAAATTATTATTATTTCCATTTGACAGTTGAGGCTCAGAGAAGTTATACGACTTGCCTCAGCTCACCAGCTAGTAAACAGCCAAGCTCTGACTGAAACCCATTTCTTATTGCCAACTCCAGTGTTCCTTCCACTATTTTATACCGACACTGCTAATGCTATGTACAATTTTGTTTTGTAGTTTGTAATGCACTTTCAAATACAGTACCCTACTGGATCTCATTTGATAATATTTCTTTGTCCCCAGGAACACATCTCATAGGCGGCTTTAGCTCTTGCCTTGGAAGATAATGGCTGTGACTCAGGGGGAACAATTACTAACCTAGGGTAGATACAATATCTTTAGAGATTTTTTTTTACCATAAAAGAAACTTTCTAGAGCTTGTGTTTATAAAGACAACTCTAGCATGTGTGTTTAAATAGTTGTCAATTTTTACATGTGCTCTCTAAAAGAATAATGTAATTTTTACTTAATATCACACACATGCATAAATTCTTCACTGTTACAAAAAACAGGCTGAGTAGGTAAATAATCTTTCTCTATTGGAGTATTATCTTCTAGAAAGGCTTAGAAATGTATATGTAGAATAGATGATATATTACAATTTCAATTTTTCACAGCTAAATCAAATTTATATAAAATAACATATTTTGGGGGTTTAGTGTTTATAATATTGTGGTATTTGATAGCAGAAATTTAGAGAGTCAAGTGATTGGCCACTTGGATGTATAGCCATTCATTCACCATTTGACCTAGAACTCACTTTTTCTGGTTTCTAAACCCACTCTTCACATCCCTCACGGAGTATGTTATTTCTGGATTAAAAGTGTGGGGTGAAATTTTTAAAAAAATAAAGAGTTCTCTGAGGTCCAAGAGGCAAGTGTTTGGGTACCTGCATAAATTTGGCCAAGCCACTTTGACCTTCTAAGCATCAGATGTACAGAAAAATCTACTTAAGGTAAACCATTCTCTATTTTATCGGAATGGTTTCCATATAAAATAGATGTCAACTGCTTATTTTGAATTTAATAAGCACGCATTCACCCATGTCCAAAATTGAGAATGGGGTCTCTATGTATTTGTTGGTTGCAAAATAACCTAATTCTGGTACAGTAGCCTTTTATTTGCCATCTAGATTTTCTAACTTTCCATCGAAGCAAAATCAGACATGCAAGTGGCTTTGCCCTGCCTATTTGGATCATTTCCACCCCATTCCAATTCAAGAATTTGATTGTTCAATACAATTAGGTAATCCAGAGGAGATAGTATTTCCTTGCTTTTCACAGATCAGAAAGTAATGTGCCATGTATACTAATTTATGTTTTATTTAGTAAAAGGCTATTAGAAATAGCACTGGTAATTAGTACCATTTCCAATTTGATGACTTCTTTTGCAGGAGATTTGATGCTTAGAGTATCTAATGTAAAGGTCAATGATAGGTTATTTGATGATTGGTGTTCCAGTCCTAGCCAGGATTCTAACTAGGTATATGATCACTATTCTTTATTTAAATAGTGATTAAAAGATGGGGCTGAACTTGCTTGTTTTCAGCTCCATCTATCTTTGAATATACGACACAAGAGGTCAGTACCTGAAGCTTCAAAAGAAAAAGATATATAGAATCTATTTTATACTCTTTAAATTATTCCTAAGGTAACTTCTTGCTAAAAGATAACATACTTGCCCCATCTTCCAGGTGTCAAAATTTCCTTGCACCCAACTCTGCTGAAATTTGTACGGTCCTTAGTAACAATTATAAATCTAAGATACATGTGCTGCTTTTATTTGTGTTTTAATTCTGCTTATTCTGGTGGCATGCTCACATACTATGCTGAGAGAAGATGAAATTTGCTGCTAATTACCAAGGTTTGTGCTTCTAAACATTGCTGGCTTGTAATTGACCTGTAGTGTCTAGAGTCAAGTACTAGCTAATAACTTTGTTCCTATAGTGTTGAACTTTAATTACTTAAGTCAAAGACAAGTATTAGAAGTCACACTGCCTGTTTCTGTAGTGTTGCAATAACCAGGAATTGAAACCTAGAATTTGAAACAAGGAAGAGCCTGTTTAAGTGACTGACATCTGCCAGTGCATTTGCCCACCAGCCTGCACGCACGCAAACACACAGCAAAGTCGGCAGAGGCCCTATCATCATTGGAAAGTCTGATTAAAGAGATTTCAGCTCTGCGCATTATTGAGGCATGAGAAATAACATTCTGACATATTAGAATATACGATAATTTCACTGAAATTTTCCTATATAAAGCTCTTTATACAATTGTTACCAAATCTAACGTTTAAAAAACACATATGCATCTGTGATTTATTTTCTTCGACAATGTCTTAAAAGCCCAAATTTCACTACTATACAATTTATCGACGTAACTCAAAGCCACTTGTACTCCTAAAGTGATTGAAATTTAAAAAGAAAGAACATGTCTTTATACAGTCAAAATAGATCTCCCACTGTCATATTCTACTTATCTTTAGTTGTGTTACTTTTGGATGGAAGAACCTCAAATTCCATATATTTCTGTAATTAGAGGTAGTCTCCTATTATCTTTGGGTAGAGTGAGAGGAGTTTCTGCTGTTTTCTAAAGCACAGATTCCTTTGGCCCAGTTGAAACTCCAGGGAGCTGTGACCCTGAAGGAAAGATATTCTCTGAAGAGACAACTAAGTATTTCTAGTTGAGGACAGCATCATGTAAGAATGGGAAAGTATGAGAGTTCATAGTCAATTGATAATACCAGAGTGGAAGGAGGGACAGTAGAGGAGTTCACAATTTTGAGAGTCAGCTGAACTCCAGACACATACTATGCACAGGGAACACAAAAATAACAAATACAGGGATAGATCATGTCTATGGTTTGGAAGACTGATAATTGTGAAGATAAGAGCCCTTCTCTAATTTGTTCATATATTTATTATAATCCAAATCAAAATCCTGCAGGATCTTTTTGCAGAAATTAACAAGCTAGTTCTATAGTTTATACGAAAATGCAAAAGGCCTACAATAGCCCAAGCAATATTAATTAAGAAGAAAAAACTGGAAGATTTACATTGCCCCATATAAGAACTATAGTAATTGAGATAGTGTGATATTAGCACAAGAATAAACAGTAAGTAAATGAACACAATACAGTGTCCAGAAATTGACCAGCACATATGTGGACACTGAATTATGATGAAGATAATACTGCAGTACACAGGGGAAATAATGATCATTTAAATATAAGTACCACATAAATTGAACATCCATGTCAAAATATATATATCTTGACCTTTACCTCACACTGTATAACTAAATCAACTCTAAGTTGACTGCAGATTGTAACGTGATAGGTAAAAAACATAAAGCTTTTAAAAGAAAACACAGGAGAAAATCTGTATAACGTTGGGATATGATAAGATTTCTTAAACATCATACAAAAGTAGTAACCATAAGGGAGAAAAAAGAATAAATCACATTACATTAAAATTCAGAATTTTTTTTCTTTTTGAGACACCAAGAGGATAATCAAAAGGCAAGGAAGAGTGAAAGGAGATAAATACAATGCATAGATCTGATAAAAAACTCATATCCAGTATCTACAAAAAAGTGGTTACAAATTATTAAGAACAAAGATAATTCCAATAGAAAATGAGCATTTTACCACAAGAAGTCATGCAAATAGCCATTAAATATATGGGACAGTGTTCATCTTAAGTAGGCATCAAAAGAGTACAATTTAAAACCATAATGTATTACCCCTACACACTCATCGGGATGACTAAAATGAAAAAAAAAAAAGCAGTAATATACAAAAACAGAATTCTCATAATTTTATGGGGAGATGCAAATTCATGGTACCATTTGGAAAACTGCTTGATGAGTATCTACTAAAGCTAAAGATATACACACTATAGATTAAGCAATTTTACTCTTAGGTACTCCTTCCAGAAACAGTTGTACATATGTAGGTAAAAAGGCATATACAAAGATGTAGGCAGCAACACTGTTTATCATAGCCCTGAACCGGAAATAAAAATGTTTATCAAGGGTAGAGTGAACAAATACATTTAAGTGTATTCAGTTGGTACAAAACTCCACAATGAAAATTGTTGAACCACAACTATAGACAACAGTGAATAATGGCTACAAAATAACATTGAGAGAAAGGTGCCCGATACAAATGATATATATTGTAGGATTCTATTTAGATAATTCTAAAAATCCAAAAAAGAGGCAAAATGGATCTAAAGTGTTAAAAGTGAGTAGGAGTAGGCACGGTGGCTTGTGCCTATAATCCCAGTGCTTTGGGAGGCTAAGCGAGTGGATCACTTGAGGTCAGGAGTTTGAGACCAGTCTGGCCAACATGGTAAAACCCCGTCTCTACTAAAAATACAAAAATTAGCTGGACGTGGTAGCACACGCCTGTCATCCCAGCCACTTGGGAAGCTGAGGCAGGAGAATCACTTGAACCTGGGAAGTAGAGGTGACAGTGAGCTGAGATCATGCCACTGCACTCCAGCATGGGTGAGAGAGTGAGACTCTGTCTCAAAAAAAAAAAAAAAAAAGATGTGAGTAGGTAAAACTGGCATAGGAGTGTGTAGTGAATGCAACAGAACAGGGAATAAGCTTCTGACACACTTTCTGTTCTGTTTCTTGAGCTAGATGCTGAGGACATGGATGTGTTCAGTTTGTGAAAATGCATCAAATAGTAAGTACACTTATGATTTGTAGACATTTCTATATATGAGGTATATTTTCATTAAAAGTTTACTTAAATAATAAGAGTTTGTCCCATCCCCAAATATTCTCAGTTTAGTGGAAGCAGACCCTCTCATAAGCATGTAACTATATTAATTCAGTGTATTATAATTCATCAAACATTTATAGGAGCCCCTAATCACATACAGGATGAGCTGTGGGTACTGAGAATATCAAGATGAATAAAATAAGGATACTGCTTACAGTCTGGTTAAAAAAAAAAAAAAAACCCAGGAGACTTATAAACAGATAATTTTAACACACTATGTAAATCCAGAAGTAGGTGAATGCACAAAATACTAAACAGACTAAACGCTCTTTAGCTGACTTCCACTTAATCAACATGACTAGCTTGACCATGATTTTCCATTCTCCTTGTAAAATGCACTGACTGATACGCATACCACACGAGATACTCCAGAGTAGTAAACCTGTGAACCTCTACTTCCATCAGCTGAATTGTATGCTTATCAATAGTCAGTTATATGTATGTCTACCAGCAGAGTTTCTTGCTCCACTTTAAAGAAACCAAAACTGGCTGGGTGCGGTGACTCAAGCTTATAACACCGGCACTTTAGGAGGTTGAGGTGGGAAGATCACCTGAGATCAGGAGTTCAAGACCAGCCTGGCCATCACGGTGAAACCCTATCTCTATTAAAAATACAAAAAAATTTAGCTGGACGTGGTGGCAGGCACCTGTAATCCCAGCTACTCACGAGGCTGAGGCAAGAGAATTGCTTGAACTCGGGAGGCAGAGGTTGCAGTGAGCCAAGATTATGCCACTGCACTCCTCCAGCCTGGGCAACAGAGCAAGGCTCAGTCTCAAAAAAAAAAGAGAAAAAGAAACCAAAGTTGGAAACCTCAGAGACTATGTTACGGTATTGTTTTTATAAGAAAGATTATCAATGGCTCAAAACATTGGTAACTGAATGTACATTTTGTTTAAAGCTAAAATATAATATCTAACCAATATTTTTATTAGTTTATAATTACTAAGCCACATACAATGCTTTGGTAAGAGTATAAGCTCTGGTACCATACTGATTGACATTCAAATCGTCATTCATATATTCATTAGATATGTGATTCTGCAGAAGTTATTTAACCTTTTTGTGCCTCATGTTCTTCATTTGTAAAAGGAGAGAGTACTGGGCCTTCTATGATGGTTGGTGGGAATACGTACATTGCTGTATCTGAAGAACTTTGAAGTGTACCTGACATATGAAATGCATCTGTTTGTCAGTATTAGTTATTAATATAGTAGGAATTCATCAAAAGGGTAAAGCCTAGAAGGAACTGGGCAGACAGACACAGTCAGTAGAAAGGTGCAGAAGACTAACAGCATAGAGCATTTAAAGAACCTTGAGCTGTTCTATAAAATGTACTTGAAGTCAAGTGTTCTCAAGACTAAGAGATGAAAAGTTAATCTAGAAAGATAATTTTTAATTTACTTTTAAAAATTTTAATTCTTCCTCAAAAAACAATGAGTTCCATGAGGGCATTTACTATGTTTTCTTTCTCCCCAGGCTATGGTAACCCCCATACTCTCCTAGCTCATATGCTAATCCTTGGTCAGTGACCACCCTCAGTCACCTTATCTGGATCTTCTTCCTCTTCCTGATTCTAAGTGCCAGAGTACCTGAGGTTTCATCACTTTAAACAGCTATAGCTTGATTAAAAACACGTTTTAATATAGTTACAGTCTGTTCTCTAAACTCCAGATTCTTATATCCATATAATGTATCATCTAAACTTAATTAATACATTTTAGAGATGAAGGTGCTATTAATAATCATTCCAGGACCACAGACATAAATCAGCACTGTCCTGGGCAAAGCAGGACATATGAACACCACATATATTTAGTGACTTGCTCAACATTTCCACTTAAATAGCCAGCAGGGATCTCAATCTTAACATGTCTCAAAACAAACTATCGAGTTTCTAGACCTGAGCAACAGAACTGCACATTGCCTGGAGATCCTGAACTTTGAATGAGATACCGTGCCTGGATGAGACTTGCTATTGTCTATTCTGAGTTCTAGGTGTAAGAAGGATAAGCCATAGAGTCAATCTCTATGGCAAAGATGACTAAGATCCCCAAACTATTTCCTCTTCCCCCTTTGCACAATGCTAGATGACATTTCCTTGCCTCCCTTAGAGACAGGAATTGCCACGTGGCTGAGCTCTAGCTAAGGGAATATGAGCGGAAATAATGTGATCATGTCTAGGTCTAATCTACTACAAATTTTCTGCAAGACCCACTCTTTTGCTGTCAGCTAGAAGTGAAGCACCAGTACATCTAGGGGATGAAGAAGCCAGGAGAAGAGAGGCCCTGGGGCCCTGAATCACACAAAGAAAGATTGTCCACCAAACACTTGCTTTGAATTGTTATATAAATAAGAATGATAATGTTATTGTGTTACAACACTTAAATTTGGGGGTAGATTGATTTTAGTAGCGGTCATTTCCTTTACAAAACAAACCTGATGAATTTTCTGTGAATTTTCAGTTTGACTTAGTCTTATTGTCATATAAACTTTGTTTTTTGTTTTTTTTTTTTCTGAGACGGAGTCTCACTCAGTCTCCCAGGCTGGAGTGCAGTGGCGGGATCTCGGCTCACTGCAAGCTCCGCCTCCCGGGTTCACACCATTCTCATGCCTCAGCCTCCCGAGTAGCTGGGACTACAGGCGCCTGCCACTACGCCCGGCTAATTTTTTGTATTTTTAGTAGAGATGGGGTTTCACCACATTAGGCAGGATGGTCTCGATCTCCTGACCTCGTGATCTACCCGCCTTGGCCTCCCAAAGTGCTGGGATTACAGGCGTGAGCCACTGCGCCTGGCCCATATAAACTATTTTTATAAAATTGAAGTAAAAAATAAAATTAAAATAATCTACACTTCTTGGCATACAAACCAGGTCTTTGTTTCCAGACTGCAAGAGTACATAGTTACTCTAGGCACTTACTTTTATATTTTAAAATGAAAATACAGTTTTAGGATTTAATGGATTATATGTAAGGACAAGAAACATGTGGATAAAGTATTATCTTCTAATCCTTATTTTACTAAAGCCAAAGTAAAGTAGCTGCTACAGCATATTTATTTAATTGCAAGCTTTGCCTTAGAAGTAGAGATTTCTGTAGATATTATTATCCTGCCTCCTTTGATAGTTTTGAGGGAAATGGTTGTAACAGAACAAAATCAATAATTTTACAGCCCACCATGGATCAATTACTACAATCAATAACATACTAATCAATTTGCATGACTCACATTCCTCTTCTTTATTTTCCTTCTGTTACTCTTTACTATATGAAAAGAGATACCTCTCCAAATTATTTTATCTTGTTTGATATTAACAGAAGCAAGAAACCTCTTTCTTCATCTATCAAGAACAACAACAGGGGAGTGTTTATTTGTTAAATGCATCTGAGAACATGATAGACTCACAGAAATCTTCATTTCTAATGGGACAATATTATGTAGAATTAAAATCTGTCTTACTAGTAAGCAAAGTTTATCTCCCATGCAAAGACACAGATATCAAAAGCTGGTAGAGTAAAACTACAAAGGAATAACTTACAATTGGGTTGTATTTAACTACATTCCAAACACTTAGTAGTGATGGAAGGTGGTAGCTATAGCATGTAGAACTCCTTTCTAACAAGACTATTTTCCATTGAATGTATTTTATTTGTAAAAAATAGCATTTGTAGGATACTGAAAATTATAATAATTGGCTACTTTAAAAAATACTAATCACAGGACAGGCGCAGTGGCTTACGCCTGTAATCCCAGCACTTTGGGAGGCTGAGGCGGGCAGATCACTTGAGGTCAGGAGTTCAAGACCAGCCTGGCCAATATGGTGAAACCCTGTCTCCACTAAAAGTACAAAAATTAGCTGGGCATGGTGGTGGGTACCTGTAATCCCAGCTACTCAGGAGGCTGAAGCTGGAGAATCTCTTGAGCCTGGGAGGCGGAGGTTGCAGTAAGCCGAGATCGCGCCACTGCACTCCAGCCTGGGCAACAGAGGGAGACTCTGTCTCAAAAATAATAATAATAATAAATTTTAAAATAAATAAATTAATTAAATAAAATAAAAAATTAAAAAAATACTAATCACATTGATGGGGAAGAAATGAAGGGAAAATGTCACTGAGGTTCAGTGTAGTTCTCTTCCTTTTGAACTACAACATTAATTTGAACTACAATTTAACTATATGCTGCATGGATATAACAAACAGTGTTGATGGTTTACACCTGGAATGCAGGTATATAACCGTAGTACAATTTTCTACTAAAATTTGAACCTTACCTGAATTAATCTGCCTTTTGCAATTTTGCTTTAATCTTCGAAGATATTTGTTGTACTAAGAATGAAAATGCTAATTATAATACTTGAATTACAATACTTGTAGGAATTTTGTTGTCTGAACTTTATGAAATAGTTCTAAGAATGTCACCATTGCCACAGATTTAGATGTGTTGCAAATATATTTTTTAAAAATAGCACCCAAAAGAATAAGAGGAAAATAAAATGATCTCAGCTGTTTAAAATGAATTTTGAGGAATGATCACCAATGGCCTCATTTCCTTTGGTTCTGTCCTACCACTGAACTAATCTAATAAAACTCTGATGCTAAATTATCCCTTCAACTGGCCTCCTTGAGTTACACATTCAGGCTGTTGTGCACACATCACTGAATGAGAAAATTCCTCAGCCACACAAAGAGGGCACATGTGATCGCTTAGAAACTCTAGCATCAATAGGGCTTCCCATAAAATTTTCTTGTTCTTGGCCAACATCCTCTTTTGCACCCTTCCGTGACTGTATCAATTAGTCAAAACTCTCTTCAGAATGCACACAGATCCCCACCTCTTACTATCAGCAGAAGGCACATCATGTTTATACCTTCCGTATTGGGGCAAAGCAACCAGCTCTCTCAATTTCTTGCCTCTCCTGTCTGTTCCCCTCTACACCTATAGAATGAACACAACCGTGCTTCTCTTTCTCTTTCCTTTCCCTTGGAGAAAATAAAATTTTCTTCATTCTGTTTAAAGCCAATCATTTTACTGTGGCTCCTTATCTGATTGTCTGAATCTGTCAAGACTTCTGCATCAGTTATGCTTATATCATAAAGTAGCTTTAACTTCCTTTTTGTTGGTATCACTTACCTCGGCTTTTAGCTCATCTCTCCCATCCTGATAAAGGGAAAGAAAAAAAAAAAACTCACAAAAGTCAAAACTCAATCCCTTCCTTTTAATTTGCAGCCACTTTAACTAATAATCCTCTTCTCTACCCAAAATGATTTTGTGCTGAATATATTTACCTTATCCAGAGCTACTCCGCACCTTCCCTACCTAGCCTTGTGCCCTGCGATCTTAGCCTGTGTGACTAGTTTGATGGGCTTACTTGTTACTTTGCTTTCACTTGCGTGTGGCCAATGGGAAGCACTACAAGAAAATACAAGGGAGAAAGGAAAGTGAGGACCAAGGTCTTTATTATCCCACTCCTCCTAGAGGTGTCTCCATAGGCTGGCAATTTCCTTGTTAAGGATCACAGCTCCTGTCAGGCAACCCTCTTGATACAGTCTTGATACACTTTCTTTCTGTCTCTTTCTCTTTCTTGTTGCCTCCCCTCCTCTCTTCTACTCTCTCTCATCTCTCTCTCTCTCTCCTTCTTCTTGTTCCTCTCCTTTTCTTTCTCTCTCTATCTATATATATCTCTTTCTCTCTCTCTCCTTTCTCTCATCTCTTTAGGATAATAAATGGTAGTGGCATGCTGTAACTAGCCCATGCATAGTTTACTATTACTTACCTAGGGAAACCATAAGGAATGCCCATACGTTGTAAGTAAGCCTGTTTTTTAGCCAAGCCCAAATTACCCAAGCAGAGTCTGCTGTTGTTTCCTGCTGGGTCCCAGTCTGATACAATTATCTTGAAATAATAGTTTATATAATATAATGATATGAACTGAATGTGTCTGTTCCCCCCAAATTCATATGTTGAAACCCTAATCCTCACTGTGATGGTGTTTGAAGATGAGGACTTCAGGAGATAATTAGTCCATGAGGGTAGAGCCCTTAGGATGGATTAGTGTGGCATCATGAAGAGACACGAGAGAGAGTGCTTTCTCTCTCTGCCCTCTACCATATAAGGATACAATGAGATGACAGCCATCACAAACCAGGAAGCAGGCTCTCACTAGGCGCCTGTTCTGCTGGTACCTTGATCTTAGACTTCCCAGCCTCTAGAACTGTGAGAAATACATATTTGTTGTTTAAGCAGCCCCCAGTATATGGCAATTCAGTACAGCAGCCCAAACGAAGACGTATAGGTACTGCTTGTACTCATGTTGTTCGGGCAGAAACCCACATAACTTAGCTTTTGCGCCACTATTCCTACATAGAACTGTTTTCTTTCTCTCTGGTCACTATAATTCATCCCCACATAGACAAATCCAATGGACACTTTTCGGCCCACAGTCCATACCTTAGTGGAGGTCATCCCACTGCATTTAACACTATTGACCACTTTACTCTTCTACTAAATCTCTTGGCATCCATGATATCTTCTTGTTCTTCTTTTATCGGCATTCGTGGGCTCTCTATCATCCCTTCAAACATTGGTGCGCCCCATAGTTCCATCCTTGACCCAATGCTCTTTTAACATTATGTTCTTTTCCTAAGTGAGGTTCTCCACTCTCAGGACACTTACCATACCCAACATGGTGCAGACATCACTATCCAAATCTGTTAGACACAACCATCTATATATTCTAATGGCTCTTCAAACTCAGCGTGTCTAAAATCATTATGTGCTAAAATCATTATTCTAACAAATTATTATCCTCATACTGCATGCTCTGACTTCTATTTCCCTCTTGGCCAATGGCTCAATATATTCAATCTGAAGTCTAAGCTATCCTATACACCTCTCTTCCCTACTCCCTAATATATCTGCTTCCAGTGATGATTCATTGAAAATCACCTGTCATCATTTCACCAGACAGAAATTTCCAAAGTGAAAATCTGCCTATTCCATCCACTGCTTAAACCCCTTTAATGGCTCTAGTTTGAGCTGTTTCAAGGCACACAGGATACTTTACTGCTGCTCTGACTCTTACCTCTATCGTCAGTTTTAGCAGCTGGAACTCTCATGCCTTGTGCTTTCTGTGCTATTAATACCAAAGCACTTACAGTTTCTAGTTAAAGTCATAATATTTTACGCCTCCATGCCTTTTGAGGTCTGCATCTCTCCCTAATATACCTTTGACCATGCTGTTTGACTTTGGCCAAGCGTTTCAGGAAAAGCACCAAGTGTTTCAGGAAAAAGAAAATCATTTCTTTCCAGGAAGCCCCTCCTCTTGCCCCTATTTGCCCAATCCCCACATACACTAACATTATGCCTTCTCCACTATGTTCCTGCTCATAAATGTCCACACATGGGCTCCTAGAACACCATATAATCTCTCAAAGAATTTAAAATGTTATATTGAAATTACCTATTAGCATCTCTCTCTTCCTCACCAAACTTTAAGTGCTCTAAGGCAGGGAACATGACTTGGTCCTCTTTTTACAACTGCATAGCACAGTTACTTGAATCAAAACCAAAACTTAACATCAATTTTTATAATTAAAAGTAACTATTATTAATAAGCCTTGTTATACTTTAACCTCAATTTCATAATTTAGAAATATATACATTGAAACATTTCAAAAATCCATGAAAAAAATTAGTATTCTGGTATATTATAGGACAGTGCCAGTGAAGTCTTGCACTATGTACTCATTTGAAGTCAAGACAAGTGCAGACAAGTCCTCAGAGCAGGCAAGCCTAGATATATATGCCTTAAAATGGAGGAAGATGTCATATCTCTCTCCACGTGTTAGAGCTGATGTCCAATCCTTATACCTGACACCCTATCAGAGTTCTTGCAGGAAATAAAGCTTAATGATGTTCAGTTTGAAAGTGGGAGGAGGATTTTGTAGCACAAGAGTCAAAAGGAAGAGAAGATATAATCAAACCGACATGGATGACATAAGAGGGTGACAAGAATGCTGAAGCTGTAGCTGTCATCAGGAAGGGACTCACTTGGGCTCATGAGTGATAGTAGCCCTGGTTATGGGGCAAAGCAGGCAGTGGGGAACAGCAAGGCAAGGCTACTCAGGAGCATGTGAGATACCCTAGAAACCCCTTGAACTGAAGATATGGATTAGATGCCTGAGATTCTTCAATTTCACTGTTACTGTCTTCTTCACACATTACCTAAGCAAACATGGGTTTGTTATCATTCAGACAAGTACTGTTACTACTGGGATCAGGATAATAATTTTAACAACAAAAATAATCATACCAGTACTTATTGGCATTTATAATAGGCAGTACTCCACCTTCAAAATACATCCGCAATCCATCCACTTCTCACTGATACCACTCTGGTCGATGCCACTATTATGAATCCTCCGTAACAGTGTCCTCCAAATCGTGTCCTTCAACAAGATATGTTGAAGTCCTGATACCCAGCATCTTCAGTGTCACTTCATTTGGAGATAGGGTCTTTACAGGGATAATTGAGTTTACAAAAAATGGTTATTAGGATGGACCCTAATCCAATATGACTGATGTCCTTTATAAAAAGACAGATAGGAACAGTGGGACGACGACATGAAGACACATAGTGGGGAAGCGGCCAGGTGACTAGAGTGATCCCTCTACAAGCCAAAGAACTCAAAAGATTGCCAACAAACAACAGAAGCTAAAAGAGACACGGAAGGATTCTTCTCTAGGGCTGTCAGAGAGAGTATGGCCCTGCTGAAGTCTTGATTTCAGGTTTTAAGCCTCCAGATTCATGGGTCAATAAATTGCTGTTTGTTTTGGTGCTTTGTTATGGCAGCCCTACCTAACTCATGCAATTTCGAATGCTTGGGTTGTTGCAAGAATTTTCACTGGTCTCTTCTCCTATTCTACACTTCTGCATCATCTCCACCCCTACCTCTGTAATCTATTCTCAACATGTAAGATGAAAACAAGAGTAAACCTCTTAAACTGTAAATTAGGTCATATTACTCTTCTATTCAAAATCCTCCAGTGGCTTCCTATCACATTCCGAGCAGAAACGAAAGTCCTTACTGACAGAGCAGGAGCATCATCATCTTGGACAAGCTCCTCATTCTACAGTTCACCTTAATTTAAAAAAAACTGCCTAAATCCAAAGGGTGTCAGCCTAATGGCCAAGGTCAGCACGACCATAAACCACAAATAACATCTCCAGACAGCAACATTCCAGACCCCTCCAAGACCAGAGACATGCTAGCCCCAAGATAACCTCCCCTCCTCCCAGAGACATTCCAACCCCACCATAAAAATTCTCCCTCACACAGAAACATTCCAAACTTCTGATAAACCCCCTCACTCTAAAACCAATATATACTCTTAGTCTGTAAGAGAAAGTGCTCTGGACCGAAATTATCCAGAAGTCTGTCTCAGGTTTTATCTAAAGTAAACCTGTCTTTACTGCCGAGCTGCAGTTCATGTTTCTTTCCTCTTTCTTTAACTCTTACGCTTACAGTGTATTCCCAGACTACAGCTTTTGACCTTATCTCCCACTGTTTGCTCCTTTCTCACCACAGTACAGGCTAACCGGCTTCCATTCTATCCTTCAAACATGCCAAGAAAACTTTTCTCTCAGGGCCTTTATAGTCAGTATTTCCTCTGTTTGTATCCCTTGGATATCCATAAGCCTTGCTCCTTATCTTCTTTAAGTCTTTGTTCAAGCAACAGTTTTTAATGAGGTCTAATTATCCTACATACAATTGCAACCCTCCACAAATGCTTGAACCTTCTTTCCTGATTCATTTTCCTCCATTGCTCTCATTATCTTCAGATAGAATATACATTTTATTTATTTGTTGTTCTCCCAAACACACACTTAATCTCAACAAGGATTTCATTTTTTTGTTGGCTTTGTTTACCGATATACCCTGAATACCTAGAACATATAGCATTTGGCACATGAAAATGCACAAGGCATATCTATTGCATGAATAGGTTCTATCTTGCACCTTAGAGGGAGCACAAAATAGTAGCAGAATGAATACTGACTACCACTGGAGTCATAATTCCTGGGTTCTATACCCATTGCCTCACTCATCTGGCGTAAGTGGCCTTAGGTAAGTAGAGTCTCAGTCTGTTTATTCATCTGTTAAAATGAGAAGAAATCCAGTCTACCTCACAGCATTGTCCTGAGGATCACCTTGGATGATGCATATAAAAGTGCATCTAAATCTGTGCAGTGTTATATAAATATGAGCTATTTTAAAAATAAATCTACTCAGGGTTTTATAGAATGAAAGTGATTCTGTATATTAAGAGGTAAGTAATAAAAGATGACATTCTTAATTATTGAGAAGTCAGGCTTCCTGAAAATAGGCTCTAAAAAAGAAAAAGTAAAAGAAATCCCAGTTGAGGACCACTTTAAAATGTCTAAAAACAGAAGCTAATGCAACATTCATTATTAACAGCTATTACTTGCTAAGACTTACTAAAAATACTTTTATATATCGCAAAATAGAGTACTCTCACCTTATCTGCTGGGGACGATTCCGAGACCCCCAGTGGATGCCCAAAACTGTAGATAGTACTGAACCATATACATTTTTCCTATACATGCCTACCTATGATAAAGTTTAATTCATAAATTAGACACAGTAAGAGATTAAAAACAATTAATCATAAAATAAAACAATTATAATAACACTCCAGTATCACCACTCTTGCATTTTGGGGCCATTATTAAACAAAATAAAGATCACTTGAACATAAGCACTGTGATACCATGACAGTCCATCTGATGACTGAGATGGTTACTAAATGGCTAATGGGCGGGCAGTGTACATGGTAGGTATATGCTAGATGAAGGGATTATTCTCATCCTTGGTGGGATGGAGCTGGGCTGCTTCAGATTTCATCACTTCTCAGAACAACCCACAATTTAAAATGTACAAAATGGGTTTTTTCTAGAATTTTATGTTTAACATTTTCAGATTGCAGTTGACTGTGGGTAGCTGAAACCACAGAAAGGGAAACTGCAGATAAGGGAGTATGACCGAATTCAAAAGAACTCAGTGCAGTTAAGCTTTCTGGGTGCCACGAAGAGTTCATTATGAGTGAATGAGATTCAGCATTACTGACTGAAAGTGTATCATCTCATATAAATAATGAGAAAACATTTTAAAATATCATACAATGATTTCTTTAATTTACCTTGACCATTATGATTTACATATGCTAATAAAGTGCCAAGTAAGTATTCCATGGATAATATATAGTTTGTGTTTATATCTCTGTCAGATGCTACAATCATACTTAGGGCATCTGATATCAACTCAATAGTCATCAAACAGTTAAACAAGAAGCATTTCTTTAAACACCTATTAAGGGTTGGGCACTGTGCCTAATGGAGGGTGCAGTGATTAATAAAACATATCTCTCATTTATAGCAGTTTGCAATCCAGTTAGAAATATACAGTCATATACCTCAATACAAATTAGACTTTAAAAGGGCCCTTAATAAAAGGAATGCACATAGAAAGAGCATTATGGAGAAGCAAAAGATGAATTCTGAATGAGGAAATCTGGAAGTCTTTAGAGATGGTGTTATTTTAGCTGGGTCTTAAAGGGCTTCAACAGGCAGAGAAAGGGAGAGGATGTAAGGGCATTCCAGGCAAAGGGAATAAATTGGACAGGAGAAGTAAAGCGTTCAAGAAGAACTTAGTCAGATTTGTGGTAACTTCATCTATAATTAGATTTTAAGGTACAATATGAATATTTAGGGATCATCCCAAATATGTGAAAATTAAAAATGCCCACAGTTTTCACTCCAGTACAAATTATACTGCCATGCCATATTAAACGACAGTGGTATTTGGCACTTATGAATTAAATCAAAATCAGTGTTAAATCACTTCTGGAGTCACACAATTTTTTGGGAATCTGATAAAACTTACAAAGCCTCTCTCAAAAGGACCCATTGTCTGAGACATGAAAATATTTAGATCTTATTTAAAAGGTTCAGTAGATTTATTTGAAGCCTGCAGTTGGCTAAGCCTCTGTAGGCTAACAACCTACAGTCAAAATGACTACTCTGTTTATGGGAGGATTTTTTTTTCTTTTTTGTGTGTTAGTGTATGTAGGCATTTTTAGAGAAGAAATTGTGAGGGCAATGCTACAGTAACATTTGAATCATTTGAAAAACAGGAGATTATTGGTCAATGTACTGGAGAATATCTAAGTTGTCTGCAGAATATCAACAAATACTTTTGACATGGAGTTCAGTGACCCATTGAAACTATAAATCTCAAAGGCCTCCCAGCTTCAATCATGGTACTGTTGTACAGACCAAAACACTTGTACAAGAAAGCCCTACACAAACATTACAAGCAGGCAAAGATTTATGTTCCTAGAGCCACCGCAGAGATTTGGAGTGTTACTATTTGTCATATAAACCTGCAGGGCTCTTGAAGAACTGAAGGGAAAGTTTGCTGCATATTTCAAGGATGCCAATAGAACATTATCTTTGATTTACAGTTGCCTTTTAATGGTATTTTATAGATAGGCAATCAACATAAAACATAATGAAATGTTAACCTTTTAGCAAAGTGAGATGATTATTTTGGAGGGTAGGGAAATGTTTTAACATCCGAAGCAGCACTGTTGGACAAATAGGCCATATAAATAGTTAAGCTGCTTTTCCTTCCCAGAGATCACACATTTAAACGGGTCAGGTCTAGTTAAACCAACAGAAGAAGAACAAAGGTCAAGTAGGAGTCCCCCTGTGATAGACTCATTATAGAAAGGAATAAGATATCAATGAATGTTTGTTAAACAATCATGTGAACACAATATACAGATGATGTGTATGTGGGCATTTGTGAGGATATATTTGATTATAGAAAGATACGCTTCTTGTCATTATACATCATTTTTTCGGTGTCCATCTTTGTTGAGTGTGTGTGCATATGCACACTTGTCTAATCTTAGGAGCGAAATAAGTGACAATCATTTCTCTGGCCTAGGTTGTCAGATAGTGGTGGCCTCATTCTAGCTATAATTTAGCCACCATTGCTCTCCTCCTGCTCTCCAGCCCCTGTCCCAGTCCCATTTTGCTCTCCTGCTGATTTTCTAACACTATACCTAAGCTTACCCCGTTTTCACAGCACTCTGAAAACCTCTTCCTGAGCCATGAAGCTAGTTCAGAGAAAAACATGACATTTAAGAGACATAAGCCCAAAAGGATAACATCCCTATATTTCAACCTCATTCTGATTTTCTTCCTTTATTTTTATTAAACTTATCTTTCCATTCATATATTTTGATGAGCTACACATAAAAGATATTTAATATGGAGGTAGAAATGCAGGTTAGTGAACTCTGCATTGCACAGCTGATTATTTAGTGTCAGGAAATCACTTTTGGATAGTACTTAGTAAGAATGGAATTAATAACCACTAACATGCAAAGTCTTCTCCTCGTCTCTTTAGAGCAATACAAACTGATTAGCTTTGAGCAGCAATGTAAAATAAAGAGCCCATTGGAAGCTTTTAATAGTCTCATTTCTAGCTTCCATTATTTAGTTAACTAAACTTACTTTGCTAATTTCCAGAAATGTCTTATTTTTAAGTAGAAGTCACAAACATGTGCCTTGATTTATTCTGAGTATGAAACAAGAGCAAAAATGCTTATTAGCATAAAAGATATCCCCTCACATTTCCAAGGGCAGCATTACAATTTCAAACTATATTGATTGCTATGTAGACTCATAATGGAGTTTTCCCAGAAAAACAAACAAGCATACTGATAAAAGAAGCGACTTGCACGTATTCCTTAAGAACTTTGTAAAGTGTTTGATGTTTCTAACGTAGGAGATTAAAAAGACTATACTACATTTTCAGATAAGAGGATAATTGGCAATATAAGGGTCTACTTAATCAATAGGCTGGTTTAGAATGGAAGAAGTCATGTTAAGGGAAAGTTCATGGTGGTGCAGGTAGAGTAACCTTCTAACTCTGTAATACAGACTGCCTGTGTTTGCAACCTACCTGCACACCTAGTAGCACACACTTTTAATAAACTGAACATACCAAACCAATCGTGAGTCAAAATCAATAAATTATCCAGATTTTAGACTGTAAAAGGTGTTGCATCTTTTCTGGGATCTTGTGGAGGCTTACATTTGGTCCCCTCCCCCAACCCAATGATAACATACAGCCTGGAAAGGAGAATCAACCCTAATGAGTGATATTTGCAGCTTACTTAGGATGAACTTTTTAAAGTTTATTGCCACAGAGAGAGAAAGAGTGAGAAAGAAATTTTGGCTAGTAAAAGTTGATGCTATATTCTCCAAATTTCCTACCTATGTAATCGTTCTTTCCTGAAAATACTGACTAATAGTTTTGTTTCCTGCTTTTATTTTATAATAGCCTCTACATTTGTGTTTTAAAATAAATCTCTGCAAAGAAAGGATAGCATTAGTGTTTTAAATGAAAAGCATTATAAATTGTTAGTTCTGCAAAAATTGTTCAAGCGTTTTCTGTATCTAAAGGCAATGTAATATAAGAAAAGATTACTGGTATCAAAGTAAACCCTGTGGTTTAAATTCTGTTTCTGCTGCTTATCAGGGTTACAATCTTGATGATCCACTTAACCTCTGTGAATCTCAGGTTTTTGGCTTATAAAATTGAACAGTAATATCTTCCTCAAAGGCCTGGAAGGAGGAAATAAAATAACATCTGGAAACTGGTGGCACAAGGAGAGTACAACATATTTTAGAAGCTTAGGATAGCTAACGTCCTAAGTAGCAAAAAAGAATAAGGCGCTCTCTGTAGCATGTGGTTCCACTTATTTTAGATTTTTTACAGATCTTAGTTTCTCTTAGGTTTTATTATTAGACTTCTTTAATAAAAACAAATTAACATAATTAAATTTTAATAGGTAAAAATCCTTAATAAGGCATGAATAAAAATAATTCAGTTAAACTTTCATAAAAACCAAAAGCAGGAACTCTTAAAGATTTCATAGATTGAGTCTATGTCAATATCCCCAGGTGATTCTTGTGTACGGCTTTAGAATCACTGACCTAGAACAGTGGTTTTCAACCCTGGATGCATGTTAGAATCACCCAGAGAACTTAGAAAAAGGGATATCTATATAACCTGTTCCAAACTAATTGAAATTAGAATCTCTAGGGCTGAAGCCCATTGTATTTTATTCAGAGTTCCCCAGGTGAGTCTAAACTATAGCGCTGGTGGAAAACCATCACTTTAAACACTTGTCTTTAATGTCATGCACATTTATTTACACTTCTAAAGATTATACAATCTCCAGTGGTAAAATTCCAGGCAAAGTGATTATGACATGAAGGACTGCAGGCAACATGGAGGAGATGCATGGCACCATTAATATTTTGGCCATGCCAAAATATTAATGAGAAAAGTTATAGAGAAACGTTAGGATCATGGACTACTTACATCAGAATCGCTTGGAAAGCTTACTCAAGTTGCAGGTTTCTGGGCCTCACTTCAGAGATACTGAATCATAGTTACCTGGTATGGGGGGTAAGGATTCACTCTGGGTGATTCATGTACACAGCATAGTTGGAAAGCCACTGCCCCAACGGCAAGTGCCTCCCCTTAAAATAGTACAGAAGATGCTGACCAGTTTTGGTCCCTCTCTATTCCCCATGGAGAGGAGACAGAGAAAATGGCCCAACTACAAGGTGAGTTTTGCAGTCATTTTGCCTGGAATTTTACCCCTGGTGATTGTGTAATATTTAGAAGTGCAAATAAATGTGTGTGATGTTAAAGATATATGTATAAAGTGATGGTTTTCCACTAAGGCTCTAGTTTAGATTCACCTGGGGAGCTCTGAATAAAAGTGCAATGGGCCTCACCTCTAGAGATTCTAATTTAAATTAGTTTGAGAGAGGATATACAGATTTTTTTTTTTAAGTTCCCTGGGTGATTCTAATGTGCATCCAGGGTGGAAAACCACTGTTCTAGGTCAGTGATTCTAAAGGTGTACACAAGAATCACCTGGGGGTGCTGACATAGAATCAATCTATGAAATCTTTAAGAGTTCCTGCTTTTGTTTTTTTATGAAAGTTTAACTGAATTATTTTTATTCATGCCTTATTTAGGGTTTTTACCTATTAAAATTTAATTATGCTAACTTGTTTTTATTAAAGAAGTCTAATAACAAAACCGAAAAGAAATTAAGATCTTTCAAAAATCTAATACAGGAAAGCATTTCCTGCCTCATTTACGTAGGAAAAGGTTAGAAATCTGCATCAAAACATAAACTCTCTTTTATATACAAACCTCCTGCTGGGCCTCACAGCTGAGGCCAGCAAGGTCCTTTGCCACTATATTAACTGTGTTGTCTATATCCACAAAGTGTCAAATCTCTGAATCTGTTCCACCCGATTCCACCCCCAATCTGGGCAGTTTCATTCTCTAGGGACTGTGGAAATCCTAGAAATTTGCTGAATGACAAGGTTTTGAAAAAGAAAGTTCTCTTAGCAAGGAAGAGAAAGCTGGTTCCGTAAATAAAGGAACAAGAAATAAAGAGCCAAGGTTTTGAAACTGCCATTCAAAGATTTACCTGTATTTCAATTGCTTTATCATCTATCAGCTTTGAACTCTTACAACTTCAGGGAACTAAAGAGAAAAGTAAGAGTATTGAAAAGCTTTATTAGTAAAGACAATCCTGCTTATTAATATTAACTTCACATTTGTACAACTATTGATATTTTAAAAATACTTTTGCTATCATCTTACCTACTTCACCCAATAATTCCTTGAGCTCTACAGGATGTATTATACATAAGAGAAAAATTAATAAGCTTTTCAAAGACTTGTTTTAGTTCCAGGACTATTACTTTGTCACTTAATATTGAGGGATTATAGCAAATTATCTAACTCCTCTGGTTCTTGGATTTCTCATTTACAAAATGGAGACAATGTTATATTCTCTGAAGGACATGTAAGATATTGCATCTTAAACAGATTTCTAAACTGTAAGAGCTTCGGAAGTGTCAGATATTATAATTACTCTCATTTAAAAATGATCAAATTGAGGCATAAGAAATTAAGGTGGCCACTCAAATTAAGAGTTACTTCCATCATATCAGTTATTTCCCAAGCATCATAGTCTCAGAATACTGCTCAATGGACTGTCTGACATCAAATCAAACGTAAAACCATTATTGTACTATTATGATTTGGGATACTAAATAATGACAAAAAGAACTGTTCATATCTTGACCATGACTTGTGAAGAGAAGTATAACCACATAAGGTTGCACATTATAAATTCATAAGTAGATAAACTAAACGAAAATGGAATGTCTCAGCACCTGACACCACATTTCACACTATGGTCAGAAACCATGATTATTCATTCACCAAACCAATCGTTCAGAGGGTTCTGGGAAAACCTCTTCTGACTTGAAATAGCTAAAACAGCAGGAATTTTTTTACACCCCACATGCCTCTTTCTAAGGGTTTGAAAAATCAGAATCCTTGGGAAAAATCAAGTTAAATATCACAGTTTTCAGAATACCTTCCAATCTGAAGGACTGTCTGGCATGAGGAGTAGTGAAGGAAGAAAGAAGGAAGTTGGGATAAATCACCAGGGAGATTATAAAGGGTACATCCAGACTGCAATTCAGATGGTGCCCTCTACATTTTGGTTTGACCTGGAGTCTAGCAGAGGATGCTCTTTACCACCCCATTCCCTGTAGGACACTGACACCACACAAATTGCCAGCAAGAGTGAAGGTCAACTCTCCAGGCTTTTAACGCACAAAAGTTATCTTGTGCAGCAAATAAATTCAGTGGCTGGTTATTCAGTTTGCTTGTATAGATCAGAAGCTCATGAAGCAGAAAGTCTCTGAAAGTCATTAGACCCCTACAGTCAGGCCCGTGTTATCCTACACATAGCAGTAGCCATGCCAGTTCCATACACTAGCACACTGTCCTCTCACAATGAGAGTTTATCATCCTAGAAAAGACAACCATAAACTAAATCAGTATTAAGTGGACTCTAACTTTCAATAAAAGCTGTAATTTGTCAGAGTAACATAATATGAAATGTTCAAAAACACTAAATTTGTCAACTCTCTCAACAAGTATAATATAGACGGAAACTTTCACAGAGCCAATCACATACATTGTATTCAATTTTCTTTAAAAATCCCTGGACTTTGGTCAGAGGCCAGGGCCAGAGAGACTACAAACATCGTGTCTGTAAGGGCTTGGGGGAGAAGGAGCAGGGGTGAGAGGCTAGGGTATTCATCATGGAGGCCAAAAAGAAGACAGATTGGCTGGATAATGGACCATATATTCTAGCATGGCTCTAAGTGCTAAGAATCTTCCCAGGTGGGAGATTCTGCACACTGGGAACTATTCACAGTTCCCACTATGCAGCCATTTCCCTGGTCTCTCATTGTCAGAAGAGTCTTCATTCATAATCTGAATAACTTACCTTGTAGCTAAGCCATTTTCTCTGTCTCCTCTCCATGGGGAATAGAGAGGGACCAAAACTGGTCAGCATCTTCTGTACTATTTTAAGGGGAGGCACTTGCCTTTGGGGCAGTGGCTTTCCAACTATGCTGTGTACATGAATCACCCAGAGTAAATCCTTACTCCCATACCAGGTAACTATGATTCAGTATCTCTGAAGTGAGGCCCAGAATCCTGCAACTTGAATAAGCTTTCTAAGCGATTCTGATGTAAGTAGTCCATGATCCTAACGTTTCTCTATAACTTTTCTCATTAATATTTTGGCATGGCCAAAATATTAATGGTGCCATGCATCTCCTCCATGTTGCCTGCAGTCCTTCATGTCATAATCACTTTGCCTGGAATTTTACCACTGCGGACAGTATACTCTTTAGACGTGTAAATAAATCTGTGATATTAAAGATTATATACATATATGTGCTGTTTTATATATGCATATACATTTATAGAAGTATAAATATATTTATATACATTTATAATAATGTATTTATATTTATAGTATAAATATAATAATATAAATATATAAATATAAAAGTATTTTTATATATTTATAATATAAATGTATATGCATATATAAAACAGCACATGTATGTATATGTGTGTATAAATGTGTTATAAATGTTACAAATCATTCATCAATACTATAATTACATTTATACACTTTAGAGGAATGTGCAAATACATACTCTCTCCTCCTTATGGATATATTTGGAGGGACCTGTGCAAAGTTGATATTCCCAACAGTTTTCTTGGTCTTTAACTTCCTTCTCCCCAGGAAAGGAGTGACCTCTCTGGTTGGTGAGGTTGGAAGAATAAACAGCCTAGCCACTTCCTCTCCCCTTTTGAAGCCATCCTGCCTGGAGGGATGATGCATTCCATTGCAACTGTCTACTGAGGAGTTATTCAGCCATACCTGTGCCTGCATGGTAAGCCTGCCTAATTCAGCGCTAAAATATCAGGAAGACCACTTGATACAGCCCTGAAACCATCTCCACTAATCAGCTTTCTCAGTAATAACAGTCATGTTTTGACATTTCGATTGGTTCCAAATGTGGCATGGACATAAGGATTCTGCATCTTGCACCCTTCAAGCCCTACAGCTTCCTAAAGGATGTGAGGCAGAGTCAACAGAAGAGTGGGTGTTTCTGAGCACCACAAAGCTCTGTGAAGTACAAAATGGGGGAAGTGGCAACAGAGGCAAGACTAGAAGTTCTAGGAAGTGGGAGAAAAGAAGTATGAACTCATCAAATGGGAATTTTACAATTTTCTCACAACCTGGCTCTGCCACACACTTTCATGGCATTCATTTCTCTTCAACAAATTAAACAATTCTAGCCTCTTTCACCTTTTCCTGGAAATAGTATTTATGTTAGAGGAATATGAATCCATGTAATATCTGTATTTGGTCCTCTTGCAAATACAAGGCATGCAAATGTTGATTCACCAACCTGCCAAATATATTTAAAATATTACAGTACAAAATACTACTCTAGATGCTATGATTAGATTATTCACATGCTTTGCCCTCAAGTTGCACACCAAAAATAAAAAGAACAATGCACAAAAAAGAATTATAATAAAACACTTAATCAACAAGCTCAAGAAACTACCTCTCTAAGTTTACTGAAGTTTTGAGGCAAAAACACCTTGTGCCTAGATGGCACAGGTGCCAATCAGGGTGCAGGTTAGGGCTGTTTCCACTGGCAGGTCAGCCACCTATCCTGGAATGAATATCACTGAGCTGTATTTTTGGCTGGTGACTTTCTCTAATTCATGAGCTGCTCTTTTAAAATGACAGTTCTCTCTTCCTGTGTTTCTTTTAATTAACAACCCTGTGGAGTATTTTTCATTAAAAATGAATTTTACCTTTACTATGAAATGTCAAATATGAATAAAATGAGCAACTTTTCTTGCAGGGAATATTATTTTAAAAAGGTATCAGTTCACCTTTTCCTTGACAAATCTGACTAGTGGAATGAGCTTGTTGAAGCAATATTTCTCTTTCTTTCCATATCAGTGGCCTCTCTTTATTATGTTCTTTCACAAGCAGATAAATGGAAGCAAATAATGTTTCTAGAAAAATTAAGTCCTTCAAACACGCTATCATGTTAAGATCCTAGGATTACAGGCATGAGCTACCACGCCCGGCCTGTTTGCTTTTTTATTTACAGCCTCAAACTAAATTTGAATTGCACTTTTAGAAGTAGAAGGCAACTACATTTTGATTTCATAAAATTTTGATCTTAACATGATAGCCAAGGCAGGTGGATCACTTGAGGTCAGGCGTTCAAGACCAGCCTGGCCAACATGGTGAAAACCCATCTCTACTAAAAATACAAAAAATTAGCTGGGCGTGGTGGTGCCCGCTTGTAATCCCAGCTACTCAGGAGGCCGAGGCAGGAGAATCACTTGAACCCAGGAGGTGGAGGTTGCAGTGAGCTGAGATTATGCCATTGCACTCCAGCCTGGGCAACAAGAGTGAAACTCTGTCCCAAAAGAAAAAAAAAAAAAAAGCAAACTCATCTCTTCATTTACAAAATTACTGGGTTAATACTAAGCACAGATTGGCGAAGCTCTTTGCCATTTTCCCCAATGCTTCCCCTGAGTGTCTCCCATTAACTGGAACATATTTGTATAATAACTCTATTTCTATAGCCACAAAGGCATGGTTATAAGGACAGTATCTCAGCAGATAGCAGGGTTCTCAGCCAAATGATAGATATAATTCAGGATGAGCTTAGAACTTGTAAAGTGCAAGCTTTAGGTCAAATTAAATCAACTAATGCTAATCTTAGCACACGCAGCAAAATAGTATGGAAGTCTGTTCATTAACCTAAGTTAGAGAAATGCAATTCATGAACTAAAAGTGTCAAGACCCTGACTTAACATCACAACCCCTACCTGTTCACTTAAGATGTATCATTAGCCAAATAATTTAACAAATGTTAGTGAACACTGTTAAGATATTACTCATAACAGAGGTTACGCTGAATGTGTGGAGTTTTTAGAAAATTGGAATTAGATACCGTTTTGTGTTAACAGGAGAAAAAAAAGGCATTTCCTTTGGGAAGACTCAATATTATCTTAGGCAAGTGTAGAAGTGTTTATTTCTGCAATTTCAAGCACATTGCATTACTGTATATGAAATTCCTTGCCACTAAACGTTACATTTAGCTTATAAGAGGGTGATTCTGGCTACAGGAAAGGGGTCCCGATCCAGACCCGAAGAGAGGGTTCTTGGATCTTGCACCAGAAAGAATTCAGGGCGAGTCCACAGTGCTAAGCAAAAGCAAATTTATTAAGAAAGTAAAGTGGTGAAAGGACAGCTACTCCATAGACAGAGTAGGGTGTTCCTGAAAGTAAAAGGAGGCACGCATCCACCCTAGGTACAATTCTGGTATATATGGGGAGATACAGTCTGCTACAAGGGTTTGTGATAAAGGATTAATTTTCTTTTCTTTTTTTTTTTTTTTTGCTCCCTCTGTCCCAAAAGCAGGAGGAGGAACGAGTCCGTCTA
>NW_012119265.1:11197538-11293770 GCF_000951035.1 Colobus angolensis palliatus
ATCTGCCCGTCTCCGCCTCCCAAAGTGCTGGGATTACAGGCTTGAGCCACTGCGCCCGGCCAGGATTAATTTTCTTAATTACTATATTTTGCAAGAATCGATACTATTATCTTTAAAGGGAAATTAGGAATGTCTTTGTTCTCCAGATATCGGGATATCTGGACACTCCCAAGTCTGGGTCTGTTTAGTAAACATTATTGATTTGTACCCTTAACTGTGAACATCTAGAGGCTCGGAATGCTTACCTTTCTGAGGATGCAGTCCAGCAAGTCCCGGCCTCATTTTCCCAGCCCTTACTCAAGATGGTGTCACTCTGGTTCAAATGCCCCTGACATATCTCCCTGCTTCCTTTACAAGAGGACCTTAATCCTAAGGGTTGCAGAGGGATGAAGATCCATCTTCTGTAACTTCTGCAGGCTGAATAGTGGTGATGATATTCCTGCCTAACTATGGTCTCTTGCATTTAAGGTAGAGAGGAGCTCAGTCAGAGAGCGTTGGTATGGAAGGTCGTTCATAACTGTGAGTTCCAACAAAAAAATCATTTGATATCTGGAAGATTAATAAGTGTCCAATTTAAGAAAGCATTGAGTGAACTTGTCTTGCATTCCTACAGAAAAAGTATAACTGTAATCTATTCCACAAAAGCAAAGTAAAATAAGTAAAATCATTCCAAGTAAATTAAACAGGAAGGCTTTCCAAGAACTGGGCAGTTGTTGGAACTAAGCCAATATAGGGTCAACTGATAGCGCATCAATGGCAGAGATATGAGTGTCTAAAGTTTTCATAGCCTGGGTGATATTATTTGAATAGTCTAGAACATACACGCAACATTTGGCTTTGATCAAAGCACAAGTTCTCCCTCGAGCTGCTGTTAAAATGTCCACATACCCAACAGTTCGTTTATGTAGAGAGGCTAAAGTCTATGCCCACTCAGTAAATAAGTTACTCTCTGCCTGATTCCAACTTATATTGCAAAGCAGAATGTCAATCCATATCTTTATGTTACCCATCCCTTTCATTTCTTCTGAACAGGAGTTGAAGGTCACTGATTGGCTCACAGGAATAAATGGGATCAGTCTCTTGTGTTCCATTGGTCTGTGGGACTTCATAAGAAATGGGTTTAATTCGAGATAAGTAGACCCACCTGTTTATTCCCAGAAGTTTAACTGCAGTTGGGGTACTAAGGAGAACTTGTTAGGGTCACCTCCATTTTGAGGAAAGTTGATCTGCTAGGGATCCTTCCTTCCAAGTTTTTAATAGGACCTAGTCTCCCAGCTGTGTTGTAACAAGATTCTCTTCCTTAGTAGGGGAAGGGAGGCTTTGATTTCCATATTCAAGAAGTGCATTTTGCACTCATCCTAAGTTGATCACATAATTCTGTAGCTTGAAAGTATCTATGTCTATTAGGAAGTCTGTAGTTAAGAAAGGCCTTTAATCCATTATTTCAAAAGGGCTGAGCTGCAGATTTCCCTTAGGGTCCACTTGAACCCTTAATAAGGCTATAGGTAATAAAGACAGTCAGATTTCTGATGTCTCTTGGCACAGTTTAGCAAGAGTCCCTTTTAGAGTCTGACTGGCTCTTTCCACTTTCCCCAAGACTGTGACCTCCATGCCAAGGGAAGGCAGTCCTGAATTCCTAGGGCTGAAGATATGTTTTGGGTAATTGGCGCTGTGAAAGATGGGCCATTATCACTCTGTAAGCTCTTAGGCAGCCCAAATTTAGGAATTACTTCCATTAGCAGTTTAGAAATCTCAGTTACCTTTTCAGACTGGGTAGGAAAAGCCTCGATCCAACCCCAGCTGGTAAAGGTGTCAACGAACACTAATAAATATTTAAATATTTTACATGGGAGCATCTGAGTATAGTCTATTTGCCAATCTTCACCAGGATACGTTCCCCTATGCCGAACAGGCCTTACTAGAGGAATAGATGAAGACTGGTTTATTTGGGTTATTCCAGACACATAGTCCACAGGCCCTAGTTACCTGCTTTACTGTTTTAGGTAAGCCTTTTCATATAAAAAGCTTTTTTCCTAAAAGAAGACATTAACTGAGACAGGGAAGCTCTTCCCAAATGAGTGGAGTCATGCAAATGCTTAACTATTTTCCACTGATTAGTACCTAGTATTAACAGTTTGCTGTCATTTACTAACCAGCCAGAAAGCTCTTGAATTAAGCTCTGACCATTAGCCCATTCTTGTTCCTCTTTAGTATATCCAGGGTCTGTCATTGCTCTGGCTGAGGGCACTAATATGCTGACAAGTCCAACTGGCTCCTTTAATGCCAGCCAGAGCAGCTGCATCTGCAGAGGAGTTTCCCTCAGCCACATTAGAATCTCCTTTTTGACGTCCTCTGCAATGGATTATAGCTACTTTCTTGGTCAGCAAAACAGCATCTAACAGATTTAGAACTTCTATATGATGTTTTATAGGGGAACCCTTAGCAGTTCAGAATCCCTGTTCTTTCCAGATAGCAGCGAGAGCATAAAGTACCAGAAAGGCATACTTAGAATCAGTGTAAATGTTAACTCTTAAATCCTTTCTCAATGGCAGGGCTCTAATAAGAGCTATTAATTCTGCCTTTCGAGCTGAGGTAGAAGCTGGTAAAGCCTGAGATTAAATTACCTCATGTTAACTGACAACAGCATACCCAGCTCTCCTGTTTCCCTGGTGCACAAAGCTACTTCCATTTGTAAACCATTCTACCTCAGGATTACCTAGAGGCTCATCCTTTAAATCCAGAGGGCTGGAGTAAACTTGCTCCATAACTTGTATACAAGAATGATCTAGGGTGCCTGTGGGTTTAGGCAAATAGGTAGCTGGATTCAAAGTTTGACATACTTTAAGTGTTATATAAGGAGCATCTAGCAACAAAGCCTGATATTTACTCACAGAAGAGAAGGAGCAATTTCTGTCTGTTGAGATTTCCAAAAGATACTACTGTTTGCAGCTAACAAATCCCTTCCCAAAAAGGGGTGGGGCATTCAGGAGAAAACCAAAGTCCTTGAAGAGCAGCTTAAAGGATAGGTAAAATGACATCTATGGGCTTTTCCATCTGTTTCCCTGACCATACAGTTTTGGGGTGACAGACACCCATTATAATGGGTCAAAACCAGAATAAGCGCTTCAGAAGGAAGTTAATATTCTTATCTGCCAAGGCTCCTCTAGAGATATGCCTAGTTGTCCAATGGGAGCTGTGGTGGAAGGTCTCAGGCCCCGTCACTCTTGGACTTGCCTGGCTATTTCGGCCATCATTGATTCGGGTGCCAATACCTCCCTTCTGAGAGCTGGGCAATCCCTCTTCCAGGGCCAGTTTTCTTACAGTGTGCACACTAATTCATGCCCAAGGCATGGTGACTCAGACATCCAGCTTTGGCCTTCCCACCTTTCAGCTTCCCTCGTTCAGGCCAAGAGCCAGGAGGACAGCCCCATGTGGGGGATGAGCTTAAGGCTAGAGTCAAGAGCTGCACCTTGTGGGAGGTCCTTCTTGTTCTTTCTGCCTCCTCTGCTTTGTCCCTGTTATTAAAAACTAAAATGCCATATCCACGAGCTGTTCCATAGGAGTTTGGGGACCCATAGCTGCTTTTTGTAGCTTCTTACAGCTATCAGGGGCAGATTGGGTTATAAAATGTACTCCCAAAAGGGTCTCTCCTTCCTTTGAGGCAGGATCAGTGTTAGTATATTTCCTGATTGCCTCAACTAAATGCCCTTGAAACAAAGCTGGATTCACATCTTTGCCCTGAGAAACTTTCTTAACCTTCTCATCGTTAACAGGCTTTTGCATACATTTCTTCATCCCTTCCAACCAACAAGTGACCATAAAATCTCTCCTGCCCAAGTCCTGATTGTCCCTTTGATAGTTTCACTCTGGGTCTTGATCTGAAACTGCCATACCTCTTGCCTGATAATGTATATTATGGTTTGGGTTGCGAACCAATACCTCATCTGCATGGGTCCTAATTGTCCCCAAAATGCATTGTTTCTCTTCCACTGTATAACATAGAGACAACAAAACATGCAGATCCTACCAAGGAGAGACCCCTTCTGCTTGAGAAGAGGAGAGAAAATAATGAATGAGACTTTATTTTGCAGCTTATATACCAGCTTGAACACAGTGAGGAATAGCATCAAGCAGACTCTAGGGGTCCCAGATTGCAGACCTTGGCTACTGGATGACATTTCTGAACCTATCCTGACCCAGAAGGAGTCCTTCTGTCCTAAAGGGTGAGTTCTGGGCCTAGCAGCATTCAGCACAAGCTGAATGAAGAAACCTTGGGCCTTAAGAAAACATTGGAGGTACCCTGGTAGCACTTCCATAAACATTAAGACCATCCAAGAAAACAAGACTAATATGGTTTGGCTCTGTGTCTCCACCCAAATCTTATCTCAAATTGTAAACCCCAGGTGTTGACAGAGGGACCTGGTGGGAGGTGATTGGATTATGTGGGCAGTTTCCTCCACACTGTTCTCATGATGGTGAGTGAGTTCCCACAAGATCTGATGGTTTAAAAGTGTTTGGCAGTTCCTCCTCCCTCTCTCTCAATCCTGCTACCTTGTGAAGAAGGTGCTTGTTTTCCCTTTGCCTTCTACCATGATTGTAAGTTTCCTGAGGCCTTCCCCGTCATTCAGAACTGTGAGTCAAATAAACCTCTTTTGTTTATAAATTACCCAGTCTCAGGTAGCATCTTTATAGCAGTGTGAAAACAGACTAATACAATGACTTCACCAAATGAACTGAACAAGAAACCAGGGATCAATCCCAGAGAGACAGAGATATGTCATCTTTCAGAAGGAGAATTCAAAATAGCTGTTTTGAGGAAACTCAAAGAAATTCAAGATAACACACAGAAAGAATTCAGAATTCTATCAGATAAATTTAACAGAGAAATTTAAAAAATTAAAAAGAATCAAACAGAAATTTTGGTGTTAAAAAATGCAAATGACATACTGATGAATGCATCACAGTCTCTTAATAGCAGAATTGATCAAGCATGAGAAACAACTTAAAGACAGGCTATTTGAAAATAGACAGAAGAGAAAAAAAAAGAAGGAAACATGACTAAAAGTATAGAAAATAGCCTCAAAATGGCAAATCTAAGAGTTACTGGTCTTAAAGAGAAGGTAGAGAGAGAGAGAGGAATAGAAAATTTAAAGGGATAATAACAGAGAACTTCCAAACCTAGAGAAAGATATCAATATTCAAGTATAAGAAGGTTATAGAACACAAAGCTGATTTAACCCAAAGAAAACTACCTCAAGGCACTTAATAATCAAATTCCCACAGGTCAAGGGTAAAGAATGGTTCCTAAAAGCAGGAGGAGAAAAGAAACAAATAACATACAGTGGAGCTCCAACAAATCTGGCAGCAGACTTTTCAGTGTAAATCTTATAGGCCAGGAGAGAGTGGCATGATATATTTAAAGTACTAAGGAAAAAAACTCTTTTATCCTAGAATAGTATATCTGGCACACATATCCTTCAAACATATAGGAAAGATAAAGACTTTCCTAGACAACAGAAGCTGAGGGTTTTCATAAATACCATATCTGTCCTATAAGAAATGCTGAAGGTAGTTCTTTAATCTGAAAGAATGGGACATTAATGAGCAGTAAATAATCATCTGAAGGTACAAAACTTACTAGTAATAGCAAGTACACAGAAAAATATAGAATATAATAACATTGCAATTGTGCTGTGTAAACTATTCGTATCTTAAAAAGATGAAAGCATGAAACATTCTAAAAAAAAAAAACTACAACAACTTTTCAAGACATACACAGTAAAATAATATATAAAACAGAAACAACAAAAAGTTGAAAAGCACAGAGATGCAGTTAAAGTACCGAGTTTTTATTAGTTCTCTTTTGGCTTATCTGTTTGTTTGTTTGCCATCAGTATTAATTTGTCATCAGTTTAAAATAATCAGTTATAATATATTATTTGCAAGCCTCATGGTAACCCCAAATCTAAAAACATTCAGCAGATACACAACAAATAAAAAGCAAGAAATTAAAATATACCATCAAAAAAAATAACCTGTACTAAAAGAAAGACAGGAAGGAAGTAAAGAAGGAAGACAAACCAGAAAACACAGAACAAAATGGCAGGAGTAAGTCCTTACTTATCAATACAACATGAAGTGTACATGGAATAAACTCTCCAGTCAGAAGACACAGAGTGGCTGAATGGATTAAAAAAAAAAACAAGATATCTGATCTGTTGCCTATAAGAAACATACTTCACCTATAAAGACACAAATAGAATAAAAATAAGGGGTAGAAAATGATAATTCCATACAAATGGAAATTTAAAAATAATAGAGCCAGGACTGCTGGCTCATGCCTATAATCCTAGAACTTTTGGAGGCTGAGGTGGGCAGATCACGTGAGGTCAGGAGTTCATGACCAGCCTGGCCAGCATGGCCAAATCCGATCTCTACTAAAAATACAAAAATATAGCCGAGCATGGGGGTGTGCGGCTTTAGTACCAGCTACTTAGGAGGCCAAGGTGGGAAAATTGCTTGAACCCAGGAGGCAGAGGTTGCAGTGAGCTGAAATTGCTCCACTGCACTCCAGCCTGGGTGACAAAGCGAGAATCTGTCTCTAAAAATAAAATAAAGTAAAATAAAATAAAATAGAAATAGCTATAGTTATATCAGACAAAATAGGCTTCAAGATAAAAACTATATAAAGAGACAAAGAAGGTTTATAAGTGCCTACATCAAAAAAGAAGGCAAACTTCCAGTAGACAACCTAATGATGCATACTGAAGAACTAGAAAAGCAAGAGAAAACCAAACCAAAATTTAGTAGATGAAAAGAATAATAAACATCATAGCAGAAATAAATAAAATTGAAACAAACAAAACAATACAACAAATCAACGAAATGAAAAGTTGGCTATTTACAATGATAAACACAATTGACAAATATAAAAAAGAGAGAAGACCCAAATAAATAAAATCAGAGATGAAAAAGGATAAATTATAACCAATACACAGAAATTCAAAGAATCATTAGAGGCTACTATGAACAACTAGATACCAATAAACTGGAAAACCTAGAAGAAATAGATAAATTTCTAGATACATACAGTCTGCAAATATATTGAACCATAAAGAAATCCAAAACTTGATAGACCAACAAGAAGTAACTAGATAGAAGCAGTAATTAAAAAGTCTCCTAGCAAAAAACAGCTGGGACACAATGGCTTCATGGTTGAATTTTATTAAACATTTTAAGAACGAATACCAATCCTATTCAAACTATTCTTAAAAATAGAGGCAGAAGAAATCCTCCCAAACTCATTCTATGAGGACAATATTATTACTCTGATACCAAAACCAAACAAAGATGCATTGAAAAAAGAAAAAGGAAGGAAGGAAGCAAGTGAGCAAACTACAGGACAATATCGCTGATGAACACTGATGTAAAAACCTTCAGCAAAATACTAGCAAGAATAATTCAACAACATATTTAAAAGTCCATTCATCATGACCAAGTGGGATTTATCTCAGGGATCTGAGGATGGTTCAACACTTGCAAATCAATCGGTGTGATAAATCATACCAACAAAATGAAGGAAAAAAAATTACATGATCATTTCAATTGATGCTGAAAATGCATTTGATAAAATTCAACATCCTTTCATGACAACAACCCTCAAAAAACTGGGCATAGAAGGAATACACGTCAACATAATAAAAACCATATATTATAGACCCACAGCTAGTACTATACTAAATGGGGAAAAACTGCAAGCCTTTCCTCTAAGAAAAAAAAAAAAAAAAACCTAGACTCCACCAAAAAACTATTAGAACTGAAAAACAAATTCAGTAAAGTTCTAAGATACAAAGTCAACATGTAAAAATCAGTAGCATTTTTACATGCCAATAGCAAACAATCTGAAAAAGAAATTAAGAAAGTAATACTATTTATGATAACTACAAATAAAATAAAATACCTAAGAATTAAATAGAGAAGTATAAGATTGCTATGATGAAGACTATAAAACATCAGTGAAAGAAACTATAGAGGACAGAGAAAAGTGGAAAGATATCCCATGTTCATGGATTGGAAGAATCAATATTGTTAAAATGTTCATACTACTCAAAGCCATCTATGGATTCAACACAATGCCTAACAAAATACCAATAACATTCTTCAAAGAAATAGAAAAAAAATACTAAAATTCACATGGAACCACAAAAGACCCAGAAAAGCCAAAGCTGTCCTAAGCAACAGGAAGAAAACTGGAGGAATCATATTAACTGACTTCAAATTACATTACAGAGCTACTGTAACTAAAACAGCATGGTACTAGCATAAAAGCAAATACATAGAGCAATGGAACAGAATAGAGAATGCAGTAACACATCCATACATCTACAGTGAGCTCATTTTTTACAAAGTTGTCAAAAACATACACTGAGGAAAAGACAATCTCTTCAAGAAATTGTGCTGGGAAAACTGGATATCCATATCCAAAAGAATGAAACTAGACCCCTATCTCTCACCATATATAAAAATTAAATCAAAATGGATTAAAGACTTAAATCTATGTCCTCAACTTATGAATCTACTAAAAGAAAACATTGTGGAAATTCTCCAGAACCTTGGACTGAGCAGATTTCTTCAGTAATACTACATAAGCACAGGTAACCAAAGAAAACTAGACAAATAGATCACATCAAGTTAAAAACCATCTTCACAGCAAGGGAAACAATCAACAAAGTGAAGAGGCAACCCACAGAATTGGAGAAAATATTTGCAAATTACACATATAACAAGGGATCAATAACCAGAATATATAAGGAGCTCAAATAACCCCACAGGAAAAAGTCTAATAATTTGATTTAAAAAATGGACAAAAGAACTGAGTAGATATTTCTCAAAAGAAGACATACAAATGGCAAACAGGTGTATTAAAAGCTGCTCAAACAGAGAAATTCACATCAAAGCTACAATGCGACATCCTATCACCCCATTTTAAATGGCTTTTATCCAAAAGACAGGCAATAACAAACAATGGTGAGGGTGTGGAGAAAAGGGAACCCTTGTACACTGTTGGTTGGAACGTAAATTAGGACAACACTATGGAGAACAGTTTGGAGGCTCCTCAAAAAGCTAAAAATAGAGCTACCATATGATCCAACACCTCCACTGCTGAGTATATACCCAGAAGAAAGGAAATTAGTATGTAGAAGAGGTATCTGCACTCCCATGTTTGTTGCAGCACTGTTTACAATAGGCAAAATTTGGTAGCAACCTAAGTATCCATCAACAACTGAATATAGATAAAGAAAATGTGGCATATATACACAATGTAGTACTATTCAGTCAAAAACAAAATAATGAGATCCAGTCATTTGAAACAACATGGATGGAAGTGGAAGTCATTATGTTAAGTAAAATAAGCCAGTCATAGAAAGACAAGAATGTTGTCACTTACTTGTGGGAGCTGAGAGTTAAAACCACTGAACTCATGGAGATAGAGAGTAGAATGATGGTTACCAGAGGCTGGAATGGGTAGTGGGTGGATGGGAGGAAAGTGAAGATGGTTAATGATTACAAAAAAATAGTTACAGCCGAGTTTGGTGACTCATGTCTGTAATCCCAGCACTTTGGGAGGCTGTGGTGGGTGGATCACTTGAGGTCAGGAGGGCAAGACCAGCCTTGCCAAAATGGCAAAACCCCGTCTCTATTAAAACACAAAAATTAGCTGGGTGTGGTGGCATGCACCTGTAATCCCAGCTACTCAGGAGGCTGAGGCAGTAGAATTGCTTGAACCTGGGAGGCAGAAGTTTCAGTAAGCCAAGATCGTGCCACCACACTCCAGCCTGGTGACAGAGCGAGATTCCATCTCAAAAAAAAACAAAAGTTGCAAATAGTTAATGAGACCTAGTATTTGATAGCACAACAGGGTGACTATAGTCAGTAATAATTTAATTGTACATTTAAAAATAACTGAAAGAATGATTGGATCACTTATAATAGAAAGGATAAATGCTTGAGGAGATAGATACCCCACTTACCCTGATGTGATTATTACACGTCGTATGCCTGTACCAAAATATCCCATAAACCCCATAATATATATACCTACTATATACTCACAGAAGTTAAAAATAAAATTCTTTTGAAAAAAGAACCATCCAAAATTATCCCAGCGATTTGTAGAATTTTAAAAAATAAATCAAATTCCTCTTTTCCCTTTTCCTGCTACTCTCCTCTCAGTACTTACTTCCCATGGATATCAATTTCTACCACCAGAAAGGGAAGCAGCTCACGCTGCTTTAAATTAAGAACTCTGTAATATCATTATGCATTTAATCAGAAAACGTCACTGAAGTGCTGGTGTAGAAAGAGCAGTTGGATATATGGGATAATAGATGTCTCTTTAAGAACGTAACTGTCAGTGCATGGGGATACATCATCTGTTCAGCACAACATGACCCTACAAAGCAACATACAGTAAATACCAACCAAATGTTACAGCAATTGGTTGTAGGGCAATTGGTTGTACGTTAGTATGGAAAAAGGAGAGTCGTGGAGCTGGAACACATGAGGAGGATAATGGAGAGTGTAGGTAGTAGACACTCCTCAAGGAGGGAGCTAGACATAGGATAAGATGTTTGGTTTATTTTATATGCTAGCAATTCAAGGCACACAGACATTTTTGCTTATAACAAATGCTTTTCCCAAGTTCTCTTCCATTTGTTTAAATCCTGATGATTTTATTGTCCTGTATTTCAAAGACATGATCTCAAATTTTTAGTTCTGAAAACAAAAGTCTTCATAACTCAATAAAGGAATACCTTTGCTCTTGATCCTCATTTAAAACAATGACTTTTGTTGCTATATGGATGGCTATGTTTTGTCTTTATTATAGTCCTGATCACTTGTATTAGTTTGATTTATTTTGGTAAGATATTAAATCTATCTCTGACCTTCTTTCATCAAAATTAGTCAGCTGTGTTTTTGACAAGCTGAAGCACACCTGAGGATTGAATAGTCCCACTGTCTGAAATCCAGATTAGAGTAGCAGTTTTCTAAATTAGGCATATTTTTCTGAAGAGTCTTTGAAGAAAATGAGAGAATGCTTAGATAATTTGAAATCCTGTGGCATCAATTATGAATTTATTTCTGGGGTATGGCTATTTGATTATGGAAAATACTGAGGTGCCTGTGCCTGCAGTGTATTAGTACATTTGTCTTATAACATTTGCTCAAAAGTTGAAAATTCAAATCCTTTATATTCCATTTGATATCCTAAAGCTGGTTTACCCTCCAGGCATAGGGTATACTTTTTTAATAGTTACATTTGTTTAAGTCTTTTCTGCTGACAAACTTGTCCTGATCGAATTTTTGAACTTCTATAGTCCTTTCTTTCTCTCTCTCTTTCAATATTATCTGATCATCACCACTGTTACCAACCTCCATAAAATTGCTAGTTCAAAATTTAGAAGAGCTCTTTAAAGGAGCAAGCCAATGCTAGAATGACTTAGGAACCCAACAACAGAGATTTTTCAGCTTTGCAAAATTACCAAATCCAAATCTACTTTCATAGTTTTTTCACCAGAGCAAACATCCATTTTGTGACTTTTTTTTACAAACACTTTGAAGAAGCCAGCTTCACCTGAATGGCAGGGATAGGCCCATGCCAGGCACTTTTCTCCCCACCTGCCTCCCCACTCCCAACAGCTTACAGGGAAAGTCTTCCCAGAGTATGATTTCAATAACAAGCCACTTGGTAACTCTCAGGTACAGAAATATTGCTGTTTAAAAGCTGCCAGTCAGCCTCATTTTGTGGAGTTATAAATCCAGGAGGCTGGATCTGATTTCTTCTGCTCACCTTTGCTGGCACAGGAGACTCTCTGCTGTGTACTATCACACTCAACAATGGCCAAGTAGGTCATTTGACATCCTAGTTTTTGAATTCTGAGCACTAGGAAACACTCTTTTTTTCACACGAGAAGGTGTACATAACTTCCTATCATGGGAAACTAGCTTTCAAAGGACCTGTGTTACGTATTACCCATGTAATGCTCTAAGTTATAATACAGTCCATAATCATACCTAACACGGTTGCCGAGGTACCAGTTAAAAAAGGAAGCAAATTCCTGGTCAGCGTCCAGTGCTCTGTACTACCTCTGTGTGCTGTCATTAAGGGAAATTGGCCTCTTCTTACATGCAGAATTAGCAATTTTAGCTTTTACTTGCAGCTTCCATTCCAGATTGAGTTTCCTAAGGGACTGTGTCTCTGAACTTCTACAGATGACATCATTCTCTAGAGGACAAAAGTGTGAACACAGAACATACCCGAGTGAAATCAAATGTCAACTTCTAAAAGTGTTGGATGAATCAAGTACAACCTGATTCAGAGAGAAGACACAAAAAATGAATGACTTTTTCCAAGAGAAATTACTATAGCCTTGTTGGGTCATCTGAGTGTCTCTGGCTATTTAGTAGAATTGCTTGATTTGATTCCTTTAGAAAAAGATCACCTGACTGGAAGGCAAAATCTATGAAATGCACCTCCCAGATGGTGAATTAAAAAGACATTGCAGCAAGGCAGATGTTATTTTGGTGAGAATAGTTAAGTATTAAGAATTCAGTCTAGTCACAGAGTAGCTATTTTCTCATTTGCAAAATGTATGTAATGCTTTAAAGTCCTTTCTGTCATATAGACATTCATATGTATTATTACAACATTTATTTTATTTTTTTCACAGGCTGAATTCACCAAAAACACCTTGAAATCCCTCCTTTGAATAACCAAATGCTCCTCAAAAGATTATGGTCTGCCGGGCAGGGTGACTCACACCTGTAATCCCAGCCCTTTGGGAGGCCAAGGCAGGCAGATCACCTGAGGTCAGGAGTTCAAGACCAGCCTGGCCAAATGGGGAAACCCTGTCTCTACTAAAATTACAAAAATTAGCTGGGTGTGATGGTGGGCACTTGTAATCCCAGCTACTCTGGAGGCTGAGGCAGGAGAATCACTTGAACCTGGGAGGCAGAGGTTGCAATGAGCCAAGATCATGCCACTGCACTTCAACCTGGGTGACAGAATGAGACTCTGTCTCAAAAAAAGAAGAAAAGATTATGGTCCATTGTAATGTGTTCCAAAGCTACAGCTCAAAATCAGCATGGAAGCTTTTCAAATACATGTCTGTTGAGCTTCTATATTTTTTCAGACACCTCAGAAAGCAGAAAAAGCTGAGACAATAGATTCTATTCAAAAAGTGAAGGGAAGAAATCCCTAAAACGACAAACTATATGATCAAATTTAGATGTTGCCTTGGGGGTTGGGGAGGGAAGAACTCCCAAAAGAACTCTGGCTAAAAATACATTATAATACAAGTCTATAAAAAGATTCAAACTTAATATTGCACATCATTATATTATATATTCAGCTGCAGAGAAAAATTATTTAGTTTTGGTCGGCACAGTGGCTCACGCCTGTAATCCCAGGACTTTGGGAGGCCGAGGCAGGCAGATCACGAGGTCAGGAGATCGAGACCATCCTGGCGAACACTGTGAAACCCCCGTCTCTACTAAAAATACAAAA
Source organism: Colobus angolensis palliatus (assembly GCF_000951035.1). Taxonomy (NCBI): domain Eukaryota; kingdom Metazoa; phylum Chordata; class Mammalia; order Primates; family Cercopithecidae; genus Colobus; species Colobus angolensis. The sequence continues at coordinate 11,211,106 of NW_012119265.1, forward strand.
AATAATTAGCTGGGCGTGGTGGCAGGTGCCTGTAGTGCCAGCTACTCAGGAGGCTGAGGCAGGAGAATGGCATGAACCCAGGGGTTAGAGCTTGCAGTAAGGAGATTGCGCCACTGCACTCCAGCCTGGGCAACAAAGCAAGACTCCGTGTCAAAAAAAAAAAATTATTTACTTTTATTCTAGAAGACAGAAGAAAAAACGAGCCATAAAATGTGGTATAGGAAGAGCCAAAATGGCAGACTAGATGCAGCCAGGAAAAGCATCTCCCACCAAGATACTAGAGCATCAAGAAGACTGGCACACTCTGAGCAGACCTTAAGAAGGATGGCATTGAGAATGGACGGAGGGAAGATGCAGACCCTGGGGTGAAATCCTGCATGGGACTGCCAAGCACTAGTATTCATTCTTGGCCCCCAGCAGCTCCTGGGGAAGAGGTGAGTTAAATAGGTGTGGAGTGGCCCTTCTTGCCATGGACCTCCAGAATCCTAGCTTCAGGAGACCCCACAACCCATGGATATTCAGCTGACAGAGACTGCTGCTTGGAGAGGTGGCAGGGAGCACTAGCCTGTGCAGAGCCCAGACAGTTTGGCTTAGGAAAGTCAGAGAATGGCTGGGGATACCCATTTCCCAAGGCTCTCCATACTCCTCTTGGTGGCTTTGGTCTTTGCTGACTGTCATACCTGGACAGAGCAAGTCTGTCTTGCAGTCTGATCTGCAGTGAACCTTGTCTTCTAGCCTACCGTGTGGTCCCTGCAAGCCCATGTCCACTTGCAGCATAGCCTTGCATGCCCAAATGGGGCATTTCCCAGCAACTGCTGCCAGAGCTCCTTCACCAGCAGATCCTGCTTAACAAATGGAGAGTTTCAGCAGACAAGCCCTCACCAACCAGCACCCCGCAGCAGCCTCCCCACACAGCTTTGCCAGTGTACACTCCACCACAACCTCGCCCCACCACTTCGTTGGTGTATGCATGTGCAAACCTTACCATGCTACCAATGGTGTGCATATGCGCAAACCTTGCCATCATCACCTCACCCACAGTATGCTGTCTTCAAGAGACCCATTCCACATGCAGTGACACCCACAGGCTCAAAGTAAAGGGACAGAGAAAAATCTAACAAGCAAATAGAAAACAAACAAACAAAAAAACACAGAGGTTGCTATTCTAATTTCAGAAGGAAAAAAAAACAGACTTTAAACCAAAAATAATGAAAAAGAAAAAGAAGGGCATTACATAATTATGAAAGCTTCAAATCAACAAGAAGACATAACTATCCTAAATATACACATACCCAACACTAAAGCACTCAAATTCATAGAACAAGTTCTTACAGCAGTGCAAAGAGACTTAGATAACCACCCTATAATAATGGGAGACTTCAACACCCCACTGATGGTATTAGATCATTGAGACGGAAAACTAACACAGATATTTGGGACCTAAATTCAACACTTGACCCAATGGACCTAAAAGGCATCTACAGAACACTCCACCCAACAACAACAGAATACACAATTCTCCTCATCTGCACATAACACATACTCTAAAACTGACCACACACTCGGCCATGAAACAATTCTCAACAAATTCAAAAAAACTGAAAACATATCAACCACACTTTCAGACCACAGCGCAATAAAAATAGAAATTAATACTAAGGTGCTCTCTAAAAATCATACAATTACATGGAAATTAAACAACGTGCTCCTGAATAACTTCTGGGTAAACAATGAAATTAAGGCAGAAATCAAGAAATTCTTTGAAAGTCATAAAAACAGAGACAATATACCAGAAACTCACAGCTAAGGCAGTGTTAAAAGAAAAGACTATAGTGCTAAATGCCCACATCAGAAAGTTAGAAAGATCTCAAATTAACAATGTAATATCACACCTAGAGGAACTAGAAAAACAAGAACAACAAACCAACTGCAAAGCTAGCAGAAGAAAAGAAATAACCAAAATCAGAGCTGAACTGAACAAAATTGAAACGTGAAAAAGCATGAAAGATCAACAAACCAAAAGCTTTTCCTTTGAAAGAATAAATAAGACTAACAGATCTCTAGCTATTCTAACAAAAAAAGTGGGGGAAGTTTCAAATAAACACATCAGAAGTAACAAAGGAGACATTAACATTGACCCCATAGTATAAAAAAAACACTTATAGGCTATTACGAACACTTTCATGCATACAAACTAGAAAATTTAGAAGAAACTGATAAATTTCTAGAAACATGCAACCTCCCAAAATTAAACCAGGAATACATTGAAACACTGAACAGAGCAATAACAAGTTCAAATTTGAATAAGTAATAAAAAGCCCACCAACAAACAGCAGTACTGGACCAGACAGATTCATACCCAAATTCTACCAGACATATAAAGAAAAGCTGGTACCAACAAAATTCTAAAAACCTGAGGGGGAGGAACTCCTCCCTAACTCATTCTATGAGGCTAGCATCATTCTGATACCAAAACTTGACAGAAACAGAACAAATAATGAAAACTTCAGGCCAACATTCCTGATGAACAGAGATGCAATAATCCTCAACAAAATACTAGCAAACCAAAACCAGCAGCACATCAAAAAGCTAATCCATCATAATCAAGCCTTCATTCCTGGGATGCAAGATTGTTTAAACACATGCAAGTCAATAAATGTGATTCATTACATAAGCAGAACTAAAAATAAAAACTACATGACCATCTCAATAGACACAGAAAAGACTTCAGATAAAATTAAACATATTTTCATGTTAAAAACCCTCAACAAACCAGACACTGAAGGAAAATACTCCAAAATAATAAGAGCCACTTATGACAAACCCACAGCCAACGTCATACTGAATAGGCAAAATCTAGAAGCCTTTGGCTTGAGAACCAGAACAAGACAAGGATGCCTACTCTCACCATTCCTATTCAACATAGTACTGGAAGTTCTAGCCAGAGCAATCAGGCAAGAGAAAGAAATAAAAGGCATCCAAACAGGGAGAGGAAATCAAATTCTCTCTCTTCATAGATTATATGATTTTATACTTAGAAACCCTATAATATCTGCCCAAACTCTCCTAAAACTGATCAACCACTTCAGCAAAGTTTTGGGATACAGAATCAATGTAAAAAAATATCAGTAGCATTTCTATATACCAACAATATCCAACCTGAGAGCCAAATCAAGAATGCAATCCCACTGACAATAGGCACACACACAAAAAATAAAGTACCCAGAAATACAGCTAACCAGGGAGGCGAAAGACCTCAACAGCAAATATTACAAAACACAGTTGAAAGAAATCAGAAATCATACAAGCAAACGGAAAAACATTCTACACTCACGGATAGGAAAAATCAATATTGTTAAAATAACTATACTCTCCAATAGGATTTATAGATTCACTGCTATTTCCATCAAACTTCCAATGACATTTTTCACAGAATTAGAAAAAACTATTCTAAAATTTATATGGAACAAAAAAAAGAGGCTAAATAGCCAAAATAATTCTAAGCAAAAAGAATAAAGCTGGAGGAATTGCACTACTTGACTTCAAACTATACTATGAGGCTACAATAATCAAAGCAGCACTGTACTGGTACAAAAAGGGACACATAGACCAACAGAACAAGTTAGATAACCCAGTTATAAATCCACACCCGTACAACCATCTGAACTTTGAGAAAGCTGACAAAAACAAGCAATAGGAAAAGGACTCCCTATTCAATAAATAGTGCTGAGATAACTCGCTAGCCATATGCAGAAGATGAAAACTGGACCCCGCCTTTTATCATGTTCAAAAATCAACTCAAGGTAGATTGAAGAATTAAATGTAAACCCTAAAACTATAAAAACCCTAGATGAAAACCTAGGAAACACCATTCTGGACATAGGTCCTGGCAAAGATTTCATGATGAAGACTCCAAGAGCAATTGCAATAAAAACAAAAATTGACCAATGGGACCTGATTAAACTAAAGCATCTCAGCACAACAAAAGAAACTATCAACAGAATAAACAGACAATGTACATAATGAGTGAAAAGTTTTAAAAACTATGAATCTGATGAAAGACTAATATCCAGAATCTAAAAGGAACTTACACAAATTAACAAGCAAAAAACAAACAACCCCATTAAAAAATGGGCAAAGAAAATTTAAGACCTCAAACTATGAAAATGCTACAAGAAAATACTGGCTAAAATCTCCAGGACATTGGTCTGGGCAAAAATTTCTTGAGTAATACCCCACAAGCACAGGCAACCAAAGCAAAAATGAACAAATGGGATCACATCAAGTCAAAAAGCTTCTGCACAGCAAAGGATACAATCGACAAAGTAAAGAGACAATTCACAGAATGGGAGAAAATATTTGCAAACTACTCATCTGTCATGGAATTAATAACCAGAATATATAAGGAGCTCAAATAACCCTACAGGAAATATCTAATAATCCAATCAAAAATGGGCAAAATATTTGAAAAGACATTTTTCCAAATAAGATAGACAAATGGAAATCAGGCATATGAAAAGGTGCTCAACATCACTTTGAGCAAATAAAAACTACAACGAGATATCACCCCAGCTAAAATGGCTTATATTCAAAAGACAAGCAATAGCAAATGCTGACAAGGATGTGGAAAAAGGGAACATCTTGAGCACTGTGGGTGAGAATGTAAATTAGTACAACCACTATGGATAACAAATTTATAGGTTCCTCAAAAAACTAAAAACAGAGCTACCATATCATCCAGCAATCCCACTGCTGGGTATATACCCAAAAGGAAGGAAATCAGTGTATCAAAGAGATGTCTACACTCCTGTGTTTTTTGCAGCACTGTTTACAATAGCTAAGAATTGGAAGCACCCTAAGCATTCATCAATAGATGAATGGAAAAAGAAACTGTGGTATGTATGCACACCGGAGTACTATTCAGCCATGATAAAGAATGAGATCATGTCATCTGCAAAACCATGGTTGGAATTGGAGATCATTATGTTAAGTGAAGTAAACCAGGCACAGAAAGACAAACTTGACATGTTCTCATTTATTTCTGGCATCTAAAATGTCAAAACAATTGAATTCATGATTATAGGGAATAGAAGGATGGTGAACAGAGACTGGGATGGGTGGTAGGGCCTGGGTGGGGGGTTCTTGGGGATGGTTAACGGGTACAAAAAAGTAGAAAGAAATAAGACCTAGTATTTGATAGCACAGGGTGACTATAGTCAATAATAACTTAATTGTCCATTTTAAAATAACTTAAAGAGTGTAACTGGATTGTTTGTAACACAAAGGATAAATACTTGAGGGGATGGATACCCCATTCTCCATGGTATGATTATTTCACATTGCATGTCTATATCAAAAGGTCTCATGTACCCCATAAATACATACACCTACTATGTACCCACAAAAAATTAAAAACATACAAATATTTTTTAAATGAGCAAAGGACACAAACAGACACTTTTCAAAAGAAGACATACATACAGACAGCAAGCATATGTAAAAATGCTCAACATCAATAATCATTACAGAAATGCAAATCAAAACTACAATGAGATACCATCTCACACCAGTCAGAATGGCTATTATTAAAAAGTCAAAAAACAACACATTCTGTTGAAGTTGCAGAGAAAAGGGAGCACATATACGTTGTTGGTAGGAATGTAAATTAGTTCACCTATTTTGGAAAGCAGTTTGGAGATTTGTCAAAAAACTTAAAACAGAACTGCCATTTGACCCAGCAATCCCGTTACTAAGTATATATCCAAAGGAATAGATATCATTCTACCATAAAGACACATACATGCATATTTTCACTACAACACTACTCAATATCACTTTGAGCAAATATCACACTACTCACAATAGCAAAAACATGGAATCAACCTAAATGCTTATCAGTGGTAGACTAGATAAGGAAAATGTGGTATATATACACATTAGAATACTACACAGCCATAAAAAAAAAAAAGTCATGTTCTTTGCAGTAATGCAGATGCAGCTGGAGGCTATTACCCTAAGTGAATTAATGCAGAAACAGAAAATCAAATACTGTATGTTTTCACTTATAAGTAGGAACTAAATATTGAGTACACGTGGACAATAAGAAGGGAACAATAGACACCAGAACCTACTGGAGGGTGGAGGATGAGGATTGTAAAACTAGCTGTCATGTACTATGCTTATTACCTGGGTAACATAATAATCTGTACACCAAAGTCCCATTACATGCAATTTTCCCATGTAACAAACCTGTACATGTACCCCCGCACCTAAAATAAAAGACAGTAAGAAAAACAAAATGTGATATGTATACACACAATGGAATACCATTCAGCCATTATAAAGAATAAAATAATGTCTTTTGCAGCAACACAGAGGGAACCAAAGGCCATTACCCTAAGTGAAACAATGCAGAAACAGCAAGTCAAACACCACAAGTTCTCACTTATAACTCATAGCTAAGTAACGTGTGTACATGAACCTAGAGTGTGGCACGACAGATGTTAGAGACTTAGGAGGGTGCCAGGGTAGGAGGGGGGTGAGGGATGAGAAATTACTTAATTATCACAATGTATATTATTCAGGTCATGGTTACACTAAAAACCCAGACTTTACCACTCAGCCATATACTCATGTAACAAAACTGCACTCGAACCCCTTACATTTATACAAATTTTAAAACAAAGTAAACAAAGAAAAAGTAAAACAAGACCTAAGTAGTTAGGATAAGAAAATTTGCATGTATCCTAAGGTTAAATCAATGCCAAAAGGCATTAAGGAAGAAAACAATACACACATTTCAGCCTTAACATTAATAAGAACCCTTGCTTTCTAGAAATTCAAAAAGAGTATTTTCCTTTAAATGAAAATGATGTGATAGAGCACATCTTTTATTAATCATATCAAATATTAATTGCTGAGAATTCCTAAGTAGTAGACATTTTAGAAACAAACAGTCTAGCGTCCAGCTAAGATGCCTCTAGAGATACATTATGGTGAGGCAGGGCTCAGACCTAAAATAAAAGCAGATGTCTCAAATAGATTGCTGAATAGACATTTGCAAGAAAAATAATTTGTAAAATGTCTTTTTACATTATGTTGCTTAAATACTTTTCTATCTATTAAAGGCTTATTTATTTTCTTCTTGTTTACTACTAAAATATGTATTTTCTTGCAATAAAAATAAACTCTGGTATTAAAACGAAGAGCTGGCAAGAAACCAGACAGTATAATCTATGGTTCAAAATGTTGGTAAATTACTGAATCCAGCCCCAACTTTGAAACTTGTGAAACTGTCCTTAAATAACTGCTTTGGAGGCATATTCAAGAGCAAGAGATCTGTGAACCTCTGTCCTGGTGACTAAATGTGGAAAAGTTTTTATTCCGTCTGGAAGCAGACCAACAGAGAGCCCTAAATAGAAGCAGCTTAAGGGCTTAAAAGACTCCATAATTAGGTCTCTGCTTCATCTAAATGCACATGACAAACTTCAGAAATTGTTGAAGGTCCGCCTCTTTCTACCCCCATCAGTGGAATGTGAGCCAGCGTGGAGTTGAAAAACGGAGGTTGCAGGCTCTGAACGGTTATCACCTGTATGGCCATGAGCGAATCACCTTACCTCCCTTAACTCACTTGTCTTACAGTATTGATTTCAAGCTCAAACGCCATCACGCCTGTGGTGTGTAAACTGCGAAGTGACAAGCAACATCATTTTGGAAGTGAAATTTCTACAAACCATAACATGTAAGCAGAACTATTGCCAGCAGACCCAGTAGGTCAGAGTGAATTTGCAGTCCTGATGATCAATTGAGGTAATGAGAGTTTTCAGTAGACTCTGTTCAGATTCAAATGTGGCACGCAGGGTTTTCAGAGCAATCATTTTCTCTTCAAAGTCCGTCAGAATGGGAATAAGGCACTACTCTGACAATCACAGCCCCTGGCATCAGGTGATCTCAATTCACTCCACAGTGATCTCAAAATTGCTGTACTACTCTGAATGCACTAGACAAGCTGCTGCAGGACTGTGCAGAATTTGCAGACACAAATGGTTAGAAACAGCAGCTGGGACTTAACTCTAATCATGATTTAACACCAATTAATAATGGTAATTTTCATAATCCTATTACATAGGGCTTATTGCCAAAGTTATCAAAGATATTGTGTGTTTTAGATAACAGTGATTATTCTGGTCAGTGATGATAAAAACTGCTGGGCAGCATCACAGATTAACATTTCAGTCATTCATTTAATTATATAGCAGACTCTATTCTGGCCATTGACAATAAAATATTACAGAAAATACCTACTGTATGGAGCTCATTGTTCAGTTGAAAAATAGAAATGTAAATAAGAAACCAAAGTACCATAATCAGTGTTACGAGAGAAGTAAACATAGATACTACATACTATTTGAGAGTTTTGTGGAAACCATATCATCTTTTGTTCCAAGTATGGACAACAGTTTAGTAATGTCTTTTCCACAGGATCAAGAATTGATGGATTTGTTGAACAATTGGGTTCTACTATTTTGTTTAGCTAATATACCATTGTGGGGAGGGTGGGTGAAGAAAACAAAAGAAAGTAGTTGGAATACCCATTGCCATTCATAGAGCATTTCTTCAAAGATGCCCATATTGCCACTGAAATACATGCAATCTGTGACACATGTACACCAAGCAAATAGGTTAGTCCTGTTTGATATCCAATTCTAGTATGTTTTTCATCCACAAAAGATCATTGCCGCTGACATGCTTCATTGTTCACAGAAAAAAAAATGACATTCTGTGCTGCTGCTGCTTATTATTCACCATAATAAGAACATTTTCTGGAAAGAAAAGCATTATTGAGTTCTGAGCCTGTGCTAATGCCAGAGTGAACCCAAACCACTATTTCTTACCACTGGAACATCAAAATACAGGATTGCTACTATGCTTCTCCATAACATTGCCAGCTGGCTTCAGTTGATCTCTACTCAAGAACAGTGCCATCTGTAGAAAAGGACATTTCAGGGTGAATGGTGAATGGTGAATGGCTTTTTAGGGTGAAAGGGAACCTACATGTACCTCTATGTTCTGTTTTTCCATTTGACAATTTGAATTGATCATGCCTGGGGACATTTGTCTAAGTTTAAATAGCAATCCTTCTTAAATCACTGTAGGAGGGTAAGAACACTTTGCTGGTATTGATAATTATGCACTGCCCCGAAGTTATAAAAATCAACACTGAATGCTGCTGCTGCTGCTGCACATCCATCCCCAGTAATGTTACACTCCAGCTGTAAGTTTTGATTTTAACATATTTTCAAAGTCATTTCTTCATAGTTAACTTAAATATAAAACTTCATTGTTATAGACTGAAGGTTTATGTCTCCCACCCGCAAATTCATATGGGGAAGCCTTAACATCTAGTAGGGCTGCATTTGGAGACAAGGCTTCTGAAAAAGTAATCAAGGTTACATGAGGTCACAATGATGAGGCTGTGATCCGATAGGACTTGGGTCTTCATAAGAGACGCGAGAGCTCTCTCACTCTCTACATACACAGGCACTGCAGGGATGCCATGTGAACCACAGTGAGAAGGTGGTCAGTGGCAACCCAAGGAGAGAGACGTCCCCAGACACCATCCCTACTGCTCCTTGATTTTGAACTTTGAACCTCCAGAACTGTGAGAAAATAAACTTCTGTTGTTGAAACTACTCAGTCTATGGTATTTTGTGATAGTAAGCCAAGAGACTAATACAAGGGTTAAAGAAATATTGGCAAGAGGTCCCAGATTAACCTGTGCATAGAGATGTTTAATAAAAATGAGTCTAGGCCAGGCATGGTGGCTTACGCCTGTAATCCCAGAACTTTGGGAGGCCGAGGCGGACAGATCACAAGGTCAGGAGATCAAGACCATACTGGCTAAAACGGTGAAACCCTGTCTCTGTTAAAAAAAACACAAAAAATTAGCCGGGAGTGGTGGCGGGAGCCTGTAGTCCCAGCTACTCGGGAGGCTGAGGCAGGAGAATGGCATGTACCTGGGAGGCAGAGCTTGCAGTGAGCTGAGATTGCACCACTGCACTCCAGCCTGGGTGACAGAGCGAGGCTCTGCCTCAAAAAAAAGAGTCTAAACTAGAAACTTTGGAGCTAAAGGAAGATGAGTCTCTGAAACCACAATGGAAGCACTTCTTTGAGACCACAAGTAAAGGATGTCAGTTTGACGTCACTTTTATCAACATCCAGTGGGCTCCACTCCATGACAATAGTAAAGGTATTAGAACTCCAGAGCCATTTGCTTAGAAGCTTTAATTACACCAGTGACAAAATAAGCAGAGTCATGGAGTGAAAAGACAATACTTCTCTGGCCATGACCACTCAATCTGAAACCACAAGAGGGTTTATACCCACTAATATAACATAAGACATGGTATTTAAAAGGGAAACCCACTCGATTATATAATTTTAGCCTGTATTAATATTGTTCGATCTTAGTGATTTTTTTCTTTTTCAAAATTCAGTTTACATTCTTTTTTTTGCATTTTTGGAATTGGCTGCATAGTAATCTTTTGTTAGTTTTCAGCCCTAACAACAACAACAACAACAAAACACATTCTCTACCTGCTATCAAACAAGTCTCAGATTTTTCCAGTTCTATATGAAAATATTCAATTTTGTATTTTCTTTTTCTCCTTCCCTTCCTTTTTTTGATTAACTAATCTTTTTAGTACACATAATTTAGTACACATTTGGTGGTAAGCTTGTCAATATTTTTTGTAACTTCTAATATAAAAGTATTAACATCTTTTAAAAAATAACTTAAAACACAAAAGTGAAAAAGTAGCAGCCGGGCCCTGTGGCTCATGCCTGTAATCCCAGTACTTCAAGAAGCTGAGGTGGGCAGATCACCTGAGGTCAGGAGTTTGAGACCAGCCTGGCCAACATGGTGAAACCCTGTCTCTACTAAAAATACAAAAATTAGCCAGGCATGGTGGCACGAACCTGTAATCCCAGCTACTCAGGAGGCTGAGGCAGGAGAATTGCTTGAACCTGGGAGGTGGAGGTTGCAGTGAGCCGAGATCGTGCCACTGCACTCCAGCCTGGGAGACAGAGTGAAACTTCACCTCCCCACTAAAAAAAAAAAAGTAGCGGTTTTTTTTAAAGTGAGAATTTTTATCTTTCTATGTATTTATACTAACCAGTACAGCAGTATTGACATGTTAACAAAGAGTATATCAGAATGCAGTATTATCAGCAAGACAATATTACTGTATTCAGTAACACTTCTTAAATAATACTCATATGAAAGTTAAATGCTTTCACTAAAATGAGATATTTTACTATGCAGGTGACGAATATGCTGTGGCCACACCAGACATATTGATTCATGCCCAGATTGAGAGTCCTGTCCACTGACTCTGAACACTGCTTATTGCTTGTCTTGTTTTGGCTTCACTATTAGTTTTATCCTGAACCACAATATGAAAAACCAAAATCGATCTATGAATCACATGCAAATTCATGCCACATATTATCCTTCTCTATTAAAAATGAACACAGTCAAGTATTGGATCTTACTGATGATCTTCTTCGAAATGCTTTTATTCTAGATTAAATAACAAAAATATTACCAGCGTGAGATTCCAAGGACTAGATTCCGGTCTCAGCTCTACTGCTAACGAGCTAAGCGAACTTAGGCAATCACTTAATTTCCTGGGTCTGAATTTCTCTCATCTTTAAAGAAAATAAAATGAACTTGGTGATATACAAGACCCTTCCTTATTCTAGAATATTCCTCTATTTGAAATGAAATCCTAACTCCAGCGTCCTTGTCACCTCCTGGAATCCTTTCCTGTGTCTTCCCCTTGGATAAACTGAATTCATCTCCTTTATGCCCTCTGTGTACTGAGAATAACCCTCTCATAGCACTTATCTGACTCATGATCTCTCACTAGACCAGAGCCTCCAGGAGAGCAGGCACCTGGTCTTTTATGTCCACAACCCCATGGTCATGGGATAGGGGCTGGATGGATGCATGGCTATATGGTGAGCCAGCCAATACTTTCTGTGCCGCACTTCAACAAAGTGTCTCATGAGAAGACGTACAGAAACAGCAAATAAAATTCTTCTCTCATCCTATTTAAATAGCCAATCTGGAGGAAAATATGTTCTTGCTATCTTGAAAGTGAAGAAAATATTCAGAAATAATTTAAAATCTCAGGCATGCTTATTGTAGCCAGCAGTGTTCATGTAACATATATTTTAAGTTTCAAGGAAATGAAATTCGCTTGACTGCCTTATGGACAAATATACCACTTATTTTTAAATGGTTCATTCTCTTTTACTCATAAAACACACTGTCTGTAGGTTTCAGCATCTTTTATGGAAAAAGAAGGTTACAACAAAATTACCAATATATCTGCTGATTTGAGGACCTTTGAGGACACAGATTTCCTATCAACCTTTATATATGGTGCATTGGTGATCCTCAAGTCCATGCCAAGGTCAGACAATCCACTAGGCAGATTCACAGAATTCCGCATATCATCACATTCATGGCTATGACTATTGAAGCATAAGATACAAAGAAAATTTAGCAAAGGGAAAAGGGGCATGGGCAAAGTCTGGGGGAAGCCAGGCACAAGCAAGAGCATGACAACACACGAGAAATGCTGTCAACCAGGGAAGTTCATTAAGGACTTGGTGCTTCTGGTTTTGCACTGGAGATGGTCACAAAGGCATCTTCTGCCTGACATATGCCAAAATTCCACACTTCGGGAAGGAAAGTTGATATTCAGCATCAATCCACCTTGTTAGAATAGACAGTTAAGGCACAGAGAGCTACTCGTCAGTTAGTGGCGAGAGTCCTCTTGAAATCAAGTTCACAAGAGCCAGCTTTATAAGCAAGTCTTTCAAAGGACAATAGTCATATCTGCTAGGTTAACTCTTTTTTACACAAATGGTAAAAATCATTGTGCAACAAACAGGCAAAATGAGAAGAAGTTAATATTAACTTTAAAAGTCTAGTAAGAAGCCTTTAAAATGTAGGTGTCACCTGTGTTACCTTTTTATGTGTGTGTCAAAGAAGGTGTGTTGCTTACCTTCTTTGATGTATACCTAAGAGCTGGTCATCAATTCAATGAATACCATTTTGTCATTCCAGGAATTAGCATCTTGAATTGGTTAAATAAATACAAACATAAAGTAAGCAAATGAGTCAACTTTCCTCTGCTTCTCTCTCATCCCTTTTCTGAATATGTTTAAACTTATTGGAAACTATGGAATTGTGTTTTTATTATCGAAAAATAACTCAACCGGTTCTTTTGCTCAATTCAGTTTAGCTTTTGACTCTCACACATGGGATCTTAATCTCCAGTAGTCTGGTGGAGCCTATGTACCTCTCCTCAATAGAATTGCTTTAAATGCACAAAATAAAATACACAGGATTGCAAAGGAAACACATATTGAAATCTTGTCATCAAAATATTTTCAAATAATTTACAGTATAGTAATCTATGTGCTTCTGTCTAGCAGCAGGTCTAATAACCATCATAATTGTTAAATAGTAATGAGCATAAATGGCATTTCAAGATATCTTCAGCACATATGATATATGAAAATACCCATTAATATAATTGCTTTTGGTACTTCTAATAACACTGTAGTTGTCTAGCAACCTTTCCAATTAAAAGAAAAGCTAAATGTCAGTTAGAAAATAGATAAAATTTTTTTCATCAAAATGTACAGGCCCTAGGTTAAAATCTCAGGTTTCTAGACCCATGAGACCAGGAGTTCATTAACTGATTCCACTTAGATCATGAGTTGTTGGACCAAGAGCAAGCAGACTTATTTTGTTTGACCACAGAATTTTAAAAACAAATCAAATTAATTACCAAACAAATGTGTTTTCCCATAAAAATGTGCTTCTGGCCTCTTGGAGAAAAAAAAATATGAGGACTAAGCAACACTACCCAGCATCCCCACAAGGCAATGTCCTACCAGACTGAGTAACAGCTGTCTCGTTCACATGTGAAATGAACTCTCCGTTTTCACAGTAACTATAAATCCTTCCTTACTCTTTCACGCTATCTGCCTGCTTTGTGTAGCTACTTCTTACTGATATTTGTGGCATTTTCCATCTCATAACCCTCTGAATAGGCAGCAAGTAGAAAATATTTGCTTTCTAATAAAGGTGGGGAGATTCTATTTATATGCCCACTGTTGTCCCCATTTAACTTCTTCCAGTCCTCTTTTTTCAACAATTAACACACTTAAGCCCCCTGGGCAGTCACCTGATTGTAAATAAAGTAATTGAAACACAATCTTGCTCATTTCTTTATGTATTAATCTGCAGCTTTGCTATTGACTAAGTTTTACCCCCTCAAAATTCATCTGTGGAAGCTCTTATCCCCAATGTGATGGTATTTGGAGATGGAGCCTTTGGGAGGTAATTAGGTTTAGAAGAGGTCATAAAGTTGGGGCCAGTGCAGTGGCTCACATCTGTAATCCCAGCACTTTGGGAGGCTGAGGCAGGCGGATCACGAGGTCAGGGGTTCAAGACCAGCCTGACCAACATGGTGAAACCTTGTCTCTACTAAAAACACAAAAATTAGCCAGGCGTAGTGGCAGGTGCCTGTAATCCCAGCTACTCAGGAGACTGAGGCAGGAGAATCGCTTGAACCTGGGAGGCAGAGGTTGCAGTGAGTCGAGATCACGGCACTGCACTCCAGCCTGGGTGACAGAGCGAGGCTCCATCTCAAAAAAAAAAAACCAAAAGTTGGGGCCCTCATGAGGGACTTGGTGCCCTTATAAGACACCAATGAGCTTGCTTCCTCCCCCCGCCATCTCTCCACCTCCCCTTCTCTCTCTTATGTCGTAACACAATGAGAAGTTGGATATTTTGCAAGCCAGGAAGAGAACCCCCACCAGGGAACCAAATTGGCCAGTAATTTGATCATACACTTCCCAGCCTCCAGAACTGTGAGAAATAAATTCCTGCTGCTTAAGGCACCCAATCTATCATATTTTGTTATGGTGGCCCAAGCTAGGACAGTTGCTTTCATACTACAGTGGAAAAGTTGAGTAGTTGAGATTGGCCCACAAATCCAAAATTATTTACTATCTGGTCCTTGACACAAAAAGTTTGCCAGCCCATGCTGTAGTTGTTTGATGGAATTGCTAGTTATAGCTCTAGAATTTTTACATAGAGGGGCTTAAGGATGGGTAGGAGGAGCTATATTTGCACAGCAAGCATCTTATTTTTCCTTAATGAAGATGAAGGCAAGCAGCTAAAGAAGGCTCACTTCCCTCCTTATTGCAGCCATGGAAAGCCATACACTAAACAAAGCTCTCCTCTGAGCCACTGGATACACCTGTGTGGCCAGAACTGTACCATGCCGTGGCTGACAACTTGGATTCAAAATCTGCTCCCTTACTTAGCAGGAACACACCCTTAATCAATGGCTATGATAGCTATAAGATATCAATAGCATACTAAAGACATAGTTTTGGTTATAGAATTCACAATGAATGTCCATTGCAATAATTTTTACAATAATAGCAATAAGGACAAAATGTTTTCATTAATAGATCAATTGGAATAAAGTGAATAAGTGAAAAAAGAAACTATAAATTGCTGACAGCGTTTCTGTGGAATATTGTGGAAAAGAAAATATCAGCGACTTTGACAAGTTAAAACAACATGGTAGTCTAAAAAATACAGGTTTTAGAATCATAGAGATGAATGCAAATGCAGGCCCTGACTCCTAAGTTATCTGGCAACTAGCTGTTCCAATCTCAGAACCTTAATCTCTTCATGGGTGAAATGGAGATTATACTGCTCTGTTTGTGGGTTGTTGATGTTTAATAAGATATTATAAGTAAACTATGTTGAAGTGCCTGGCTATTTACAGTATGTTTTCAGATGGTAGCTAGTATTACTAATCATGAAATAATATTTTCTCATCACTTATTTTTTTCATGAGAATATTGTTTTTCAGAAAATAAAGTGACACTGAATGACACCCTTTTCCCACTATTTGCCAAGTTATTGAGACAACGCATCAAGAGCAGAAAGGCTACAATTATAAAAACTGACACCAGTTATAATAGGAAACAGGTTGTGAGAGAAGAAAGCCACCTGATGTCACTCAGCAAACTGGCACCCATGGAGACACGCACAGTGTTTCTGAGACCCGTTAGAAAAACCAACAACAGTTTTCTGTCTCTAGCTTCTCTTCCTATCAGAAGTAGCCACACCTGTGTGTACTCAGCTGTCACAACCAATGAATGTGTGTGTGTGTGTGTGTGTGTGTAAGAGAAAGAGAGGTGACAGATATTTTCCACTGGTGATCTGTTTTCATTGTCCCTCCTTGGCACCTTGCATTGCAAAGGTATCAGTTGGTTATTTGATATTAATCCCTCTGGGCCTGAGTTTTCTCATGTGATTTGAAGGACAAAATAGCTGCCCATTTTCTTTCACAGGAATATTATAAACATCAAGTCCTGAGAAATGTACAGATGTTGGACAGGCGTTTTCAGTAATCTTGCAGTATTTAAGAATACAGTCTTCCCTCGGTATATGAGGGAGACTGGTTCCAGGATCCCCTCACATACCCAAATCCTCACATACTGAAGCCCTGCTGTCCACCCTGTGGAACCCATATACAGGAAAAGTCGGCTCTTGGTATACACACATTTCAAATAATACAAATACTGTATTTTTCATCTGCATTTGGT
This sequence comes from Colobus angolensis palliatus, assembly GCF_000951035.1. Taxonomy (NCBI): domain Eukaryota; kingdom Metazoa; phylum Chordata; class Mammalia; order Primates; family Cercopithecidae; genus Colobus; species Colobus angolensis. The sequence goes on from NW_012119265.1 coordinate 11,227,819, forward strand.
CAAAAAAAATTGGTGTGTAAGCGGATCCTTGTTGTTCAAATCTGTGTTATTCAAGGACCAATTACACCACAAGAGTCAACTACCTAACAGGTTGCCTTGTTGAAGGGAAATTTGTCATTGCAGAAGGCAGAGCATAGACCAAAGGAGACATTCCTGCTTAATACTGAAAGGGACTCTGAGCTCCCTAACAATAAGTGAGAAACTTCCACATTTAGTTAATATTTAGCATCCCTCTTCCACATTCATCTGCCTTCACTTTCAACTATTTGTGTTTGACATAATCTTCACATTTAACTATAGATCTATTGAGCATAGGTACCTGTATTTAAGTCTGTATGTTCTCTATAGCTATTTAATTCTGTCTCACAGGTTCTGGACGCTCCATCTATTTGATAACAAAAGTATGAACTGAAAATGATGTTCAAGTATAGATCAAATAAACGTGATACAACCAGTACAAACACTACTCCTGCTAGTCTCATCCTTTCTTGGAACCCTAAATAGGAATTACATTGACTTAATTACATTCATTTCTACATTGCTACAGTATAGACATTAATTTATCTCTTTGCTTGATTTCTTCCCTCCCTGTTAACTACAGAGAAGGTTTCATTTAAGCAGGTTATGGAAAGGAATGACTGTCATTTCAAAATACTTCACCACAGACAGGCGATCATTTTAGATAAAATCACTTAAGTGCAGTTATCCAAATATGTATTTCATTCTTGGCAATAAAAAAGCCCTACCCAATGCCCAATGACCTAGAAACCAGAAGTAGGAGATTTCTTCATGCAAATTAAATTTGTGTCACACTCATCAGTTAAAAAATGGCAATGAAGGTTAAATGTGCAGCAGCAGTGTAAAACAAAGGATTCCTGTCCATATTGGTAGGGTGTGTCAATGTGGCTAATTAGTTTTTGAGATAGCATTCTTTGAAAGAGTAAACTTTGTGAATTGATTATGAAATGAGAGGTGCCTAAAGAGAGCTGAGAATGTAAAATAGGCACCCAGCTTGATTAACTTTACCAGCTTTTAAAAGACCCATATAATAAGGTAAGACACTGGAGTTGATTTCACGGCAGTGTTACAAACTCCAAGAACCAACTACATCACAGGAGAGTTCACAGCCTGTTTCTCTTCAAGTCTGTTTTTCATTTTGTATATTAAATGGTAAAGATTCAAGTCCTTACTCATAGAAACAGGGTGTTTTTTCCCTTAAAAAGTTAACAAAATATAAATAAAGGGAAGGAAAATTATGCCACTTTACATTGATGGGAATTTAGTGCTGCAAAACAAAGTATCTTTTCTACTCCTCAGCTAATAGAGCTGAATTAATTAATACTCTGGACACTAATAAGAAAAAGCAGACCCAGACAACATACCCGTTTCCTCAGATTGCAAGTAAGAGTGAGATTCCTTGAGAAGGAGTTTGCAAAAGCTGTATAAAAGTCCAGGACTTTGAGCAAGGCTTCCCGCTTGATGATGTGTAGGTCACAGTACGTCAGTGCTCGGACGTTCGCACATGCATGGGCAAGGGTGGTTTCCTTCCAGAAGATGTCTCCAAATACATCACCCTTCCCTGGAAAACAGTATAAGATACATATTCAAGTATCTACCACTGTTCTTATTGTAATCACTCTTGTTATTCAGTTTCATACAGTATTGACCTTCTAGCATAATTTAGAACTGAGGGTATAACCGCATCTATAAACACATAACAATATACAATGCTTTCATATAATATGGAAAGTAACAGCACCCTGAATTCAGTTATTGATGAAAATCTGGAGTGACATGAATAAATGGATCCAACAGAGAAGCCAAACACCTCATTTTAACAAATAATTTCATTATTTTCTGCCACCTTAACTTTTCCTATTTTGACTAGAAGGAGCAAAGGTGACTACTTAGTTTCATCCTTGCCTTCTGGTAAAGATAATAAAATGCAACATAGAAGGATCTGCTGTAAATAAATCTAGGGCTGATCCAACATATATTAAATACACATTATTCAGTAACTATGTGCCCTAAGCCAATTAAAACTTGCCACGACTTAGTTCCCCAAGAATGCCCTTCCCTCTCTACCTAGCCAACCTTATACAGGTTCTCAGAGTCCAGCTCAAGAGCTCCCCATCCACAATGACAAAGCTGAAGGACCCAGCTTGAGTAAAACATGGAGACTCAAATGTGTTATCCCATGAACAGTTCTATAAAAGTGCTACACTATCATCAAATGTAGACGGCTTTTAAACATTCTAGAAATTGCACAGAAATCACCTATTCACTTCAGAGCACTACCCACTGGTGGCCTGAACTCAACCATTTATCATTTGAAATCAAATACTTAGTTGCCCAAATAAAAAGAACGAGAAAGAGTCTAAGGTTAAAGATCCCCAAGGCCTTTCTGCCGAGGCAGTTCCATAAAAGTCCCTGGTTTCTGAAGTGCAGTCAACTGCATTCTTTGTTCAACTTCTGCGTGAAAGGAAAAGTTTTAAAGAGAAAAAGACAGGGGGAGTATATCCAGGAGGGAAACATCTTCCTAGAGACACTCTGTTAATGATTTCTTCTTTTTGCACTCAAACCACAGAGCTGAGCAACTATCTGCCGTCATCAAGCAGATTAAAATCAGACCTAACAGGAAAAAAAAAAAGAAGAAGAAGAAAGAACTTGCATCACCCTTCAGGCCAGCCAGCCAACCAGAGAAAAAAGAAAATGTGTAACCACAGAAATGAGAGAGAGACAAAGACAATGACAAGACAGAAACAGAGAGGTTGAGTGAGTGAGATTACAGATTCTTTGCTCACCTAGGTAGTTGGGAAGTTCTGAGAGAAACATGGGGCTTGATTTCAAGCTTAAGGGGGACTTCAGGGTAGAAAGAGAAAATATGCACATGACTGAAGAGGTGATTAAAACCACCACATGATCATGTGACCAGCATAAAACAACTATAATGAATATTTAATTAATCTTAAGCAATTCATTTGTTTCTGGATCCTCCAAAAATTCCTTTTAGTTCATGACACTGATGAACGAATTAACCATCTAATACCCATTTATTTGCCCAAGGAAGGGAGATTAGAAACCTGGTATCCAAACAAAGTCTCTAGGGTTATACAGCATCGTAATAACCAAAGGGAGACTGCAGTTATAGAAACTCTACCTCCTTTTATACAGATGAGTTTCAGAACTCTGTACGTGGTATTCTCTTCAAACTAGTAATCCCAATTATAGGCATTTATTCAAATTGCATAACAAGAAGTACCAAATTTATTTATAAAAATGCTCACTGAAGTGAAATTTATAATCACAAAAAATTAGAAATAAATGTCAATAAATAATGAAATAGTATGCAGACACAAGGTATCATAAATTTTACAAGTGACATGGAGGGTATATAAAGTTATATAAAATAGTAAAAGCAGGATATCAAACCATACACACAGTATAATCTCATTTTATGTACCCCATCTCCCCACCCCCAAACATACATGCACACAAAGCGCAGAAGTAAATGCATCAAAATGGTAGGTCCTCTCTGCATTATGGAACAATGTATGGTTTTCATTTTGTCTTATAATTTATGTGTAATACTTTGTAAACAGAAAAGATCAACAACTGTTACATTACCACAGTTCCTGATGGCACCAAAAAAAAAAGGCAAGCTTTTAAAGGGCTGCTTTGATCTACCTCTTATTTCTTTTCCTTTTTATTCTTACTCTTTCCATACTGGATTTTTCCTTCAAGAGATAGAAAAAAGGTCACACTTCTCTATGACTCATTTCTGTATCATTTACTTAAATTGTCAGTTATAACCCCTTAACCATTTATGAGTGCTCATTACTTTACAGCTATTTGGTTTTCATATATGGTACACTTAATAATAATCAATGCTTTTGACTCAGTATTTTCACATCTGAGAATCAAAACATTAAAACCACTGCATGTAATATTCCTTATAGTGTTATTAATGATAACCCTAGATTTTTATTTAAACCCTATATGTCCAATAGCTATGGCAATTGTAAAAATATGTGTAAAATATCAATGTCCAAAGAATTAAAACAGCTTTTGAGATAACATGCAAAAAATTCTTAACTTACAATGTTAATTAAGAAATAAATATATAAAGAATAATATGAATATGTTTACAGCTATAACAAAATATATAAAAATGAAACTGAGGTGTCAAGACTAAAAGAATTGTCAATTAAGAAATCTACTTTATCTTCTTTCCTTAAGATAATTCTCTTGATGGAACCAAAGTATAATGTATTTTATAAGTATATGTTACTATATATAGTTTATCAGTCTGTTCTCACACTGCTAATAAAGAACGAAGACATACCCAAGACTGGGTAATTTATAAAGAAAAGAGGTTTAACTGACTCACAGTTCTACATGACTGGAGAGACATCACAATCATGTCCAAAGGCAAATGAGGAGCAAAGCCATGTCTTACATGGTGGCAGGCAAGAAAGCTTGTACAGGGGAACTCCCATTTATAAAGCCATCAGATCTCAAGAGATTTATTCACTACCAGGAGAACAGTATGGGGGAAACTGCCCCCATTATTCAATTTTTCCACCTGGCTCTGCCCTTGACATGTAGGAATTATTACAATTCAAGGTGAGATTTAGGTGAAGAGATAGCCAAACCATATCATATAATATACTATGTTATATAAATTTATCAATTGATACAAATTGAGCTAAAAGTCTAAAGGGATACAAGACTAAAATAAAATGCATTTAAATAATAATAGCAACTGGATTTAAGTGGTATGTTTATGCGTCTTTTTCTTCTTACTCTGTTTTCCAAATTTTTCTATATTAAAAAACAGCAAACCATTTTCACCAATGTCTTTCATTATACTTCTTAATAAAACTGAATTCATAAAATATATACATAGATTTATAGATCATAAATAAATATTCATTGATTACTAAGTGCATTTTCAACAGGTTAAAGGTACTCAAAATAGAAAGGTAATTTCTTCTTACCAGTATGGGTCATTTTTAATTAAAGAATCATTCAAATATCTGTTATATGTTTTATTTAACTTAACTGATGAAATTAAAAATTCTTACACTATTTCTGCCTAAAATTTTTAAATTTAAATTATTACATTAAATTATTATGTTTTTGGTATTATGGGAAAATAAAAAGTCTATGATATAGTGAGGATAGCAATAAACTAGAATATGAACTCATGATAAACTTTATTTCCTGCTCCTCTCCCAAAAAAGTTTAGAAAAGCATAGCAAAATTAACAGAAGCAGATAATTCTGCCCCCAACATCAGAATTCACTTTACGTAATAAGCAATACTAATTGTTTCATTACATAGAATTTTCATTAGGATATGCACTATGTAAACTGGATATTAAGCTAATCAACCATTTCAAAGTGTGTTTACTTTGTTGGCTTTCTACGTCACCTATTAAGCAATCAATTCACAACAAACTTTTACCGCATTTCTGGAAATACGGTCATCTTTCAAAAAAATTAATTAATTTACCAGCCAAACTAAAGTTGGTTAATGTCCTTCTTCAAGCATATTATGCACATTTACTGTAAGTCATCTCAGAAATCATAGGCTGTGAAAATGTGGGGTTAGGCATGGAATATCTAACATGCGTGCATCTAATATGCATGGAATAACTAATGAAGAAATGCTTTTCTTTATTGTACAAAAGATTTTGCACACTTTCAGGGCTGGGAACTCCTGTTCATCTTCTTGACTGCAGAACATTTGATGCTGGTTTTTAGGTCAGCTCCTGCTGGGTACAAGTAGTCTCTGCTGTAAACATGTTAGAGCTAGAGATAACTAACCTCCCCTCAAATCCTAAAATTAGTAGAAAGCTTGTGCTAAACATGAAAGTTGTTGTTTGGTCTATTTATATTTTCTCAGTTCTTTTCATCAAGTCTTATGAAGTATTTCACTGTTAAACTACAGGAAAAAGGATTGTAAAACAGAAATAAGTGTTAAAGACTCATATAGTAGGAAACTGGAACATTTAAGGCAAAACAGAGAGAGAGTTACAACATAATTAAAGAAGTAATACAGACTACGGTATGCTTAGGGATTATGGTCCCCTAAGGGGCTGATTTTATAGCCAGATTTATTTTTCCAAATGTGAGACACATTATTTGGTGAGTTAATAACATAAATAAAATAAATGCATAAAAATTACCATAGTTAGGCAGGGCACGGTAGCTCATGCCTGTAATCCCAGCACTTTGAGTGGCCGAGGTGGGCAGATCATGAGGTCAGGAGTTCGAGACCAGCCTGGCCAACATGATGAAACCCCACTTCTACTAAAAATACAAAAATTAGCTGGGCACAGTGGCGGGCGCCTATAATCCCAGCTACTTGGGAGGCTGAGGCAGGAGAATGGCTTGAACCCAGGAGGAGGAGTTTGCAGTGAGCTGAGATCACGCCACTGCACTCCAGCCTGGGTGACAGAGCAAGACTCAGTCTCGGAAAAATAAATACATAAATAAAAATTACCATAGGTATTCATCAGTGAGAACTGCTAACTAATATATCCAACAGGTCCCAAACAAAATATCATCTGAATTTTACTTAGGTAGTTTTCTGTGAGTTTAGGGATGTGATAGTGGCTCTATCTGAAGATTTTTCTATACAGTGATCTTAATCCATGTATTCACTTCTTTTTTTAGTAAGTTTTATTGTATATACTTGAGATTTAACATGTAACATTATGGAATACATAAAGACAGTAAAATCACTATAGTGAATCACTATAGTAAAGCAAATTAACATGTCTATCATCTTACATATTTTTGATTGTGAGATGAAAGCAGCTAAAATCTACCTATTTAACAAAAATTTGTATTACAAACAGGCATAACCCTCATTTTATTGTGCTTTACCTTATTGCACTTGGCAGATATTACGTTTTTTACAAATTAAAGGTTTGTGGCAACTCAGTGTCAAACAAGTCTATCAGCATCATATTTCCAACAGCATGTGATCATTTTGTGTCTCATTTTGGTAATTCTCACAATATTTCTAATTTTTTCATTATTAGTATATCTGTTATGGAAATCTGTGATCAGTAATCTTTCATGTTATTGTTGTGATTGTTTGGGGCCACTACAAACCACACCCGTATAAGATGGCAAACCTAATCAATACATATTGTGTGTGCTTTAAATACTCCACTGATCCATCATCCCCCAACTCCCTCTTCCTCTCCTCGGGCCTCCCTGTTTTCTGAGACACAATAATATCAAAATTAGGCCAATCAGCAACCTTAAAATGGCTTCTAAGTGTTCAAGCAAAAGGAAGAATCACAAATCTCTCACTTCAAGTCCAAAGATAGAAATAATTAAGCTTAGTGAAGAAGGCATGTCAAAAGCTAAAAGAGACTAAAAGCTAGGCCTCTTGCACCAAACAGCTAGCCAAGTTGTGAATGCACAGCAAAAGTTCTTGAAGGAAGTTACAAGTGCTACTCCAGGGAACACATGAATGACAAGGAAATGAAACAGACTTACTGCTGATAAGGAGAAAGTTTTATTGGCCTGGAAAGAAGATCAAACCAGCCACAACATTCCCTTAAGCCAACGCCAAATCCAGAGCAAAGCCCTAACTATCTCCAATTCTGTAAAGGCTAAGAGAGGAGAGGAAGCTGCAGAAGAAAAGTGTGAAGCTAGCAGAGATTGGTTTATAAAGTTTAAGAAAGGGAGCCATGTCCACAACATCAAAATGCAAGCTGAAACAGCAAGTACTGATGTAGGAGCTGCAGCATGTTATCCAGAAGATCTGCTAAAATAACTGATGAAGGTGACTAGACTAGACAACAGATTTTTAATGCAGATGAAACAGCCTATTAAAAGAAGATGCCATCTGGGACTTTCATAGAAAGAGAGAAGTCAAAAACTGGCTTCAAAACTTTAAAAGATAGGCTAACTCGTTAGGGCCTAATGCAGCTGCTGACTTTAGTTGAAGCCACTACTCCTTGATTACTCCCAAAGCCCTAGAATCTTAAGAATTACGCTAAATCTACTCTGCCTTTGCTCTGTAAATGGAAGAACAAAGCCTGGATGACAGTGCATCTGTTTATAGCATGCTTTACTGAATATTTTAAGCCTACTGTTGAGACCAACTGCTCAGAAAAAGAGATTCGTTTGAAAATATGACTGCTCATTGACAATGCATCTGGTCACTCAAGAGCTGTAATGAAGATGTACAAGATGAACGTTGTTTTCATGCCTGCTAACACAACATCCATTCTGCAGCCGATGGATCAAGGAGTAATGTTGACTTTGAAGTCTTGTTATTCAAGAAATATATTTTGTAAGGCTATAGCTGCCATAGATACTGATTCATCTAAAGGATCTAGGCAAAATAAATGGGAAATCTTCTGGAGAACATTCAGATTTCTAGATGCCATTCAGAACACTTGTGATTCATGTGAGATGTGAGAAAGCCAAAATATTAATATTAACAGGAGTTTGGAAGAAGTTGATTCCAACCCTCATGGATGATTTTGAGAGCTTCAGACTTCAGTGGAGGAAGTAACTGCAGATGTAGAAATAGCAAGACAACTACAATTAGAAGTGGAGTCTGAAAATGTGGATGACTTGCTGCAGTCTCACTATAAAACCAACCAGTGAGAAGTTGCTTTTTATGGAGGAGCAAAGAAAGTGGTTTCTTGAGACAGAATCTACTCTTAGTGAAGACGCTATGAACATTGTTGAAATGACAACAAAGGATTTATAACAGTTCATAAACTCAGTTGATCAGACAGTGGCAAGAGTTTGAGAGAACCGACTCCAATTTTGAAAGAAGTTCTACTGTGGCTAAAATGCTATCAGTCAGCATCACATACTATAGAGAAATATTTTATGAAAGGAAGAGTCAGTTGATGCAGCAAATGTCATCATCATCTTAGTTTAAGAAATTGCCACCTCTATTCCACCCTTCAGCAACCACCAACCTGATGAGTCTGCATCTGTCAACATCAAGGCAGGACTGTCCACCATCAAAAAGATTACAACTCGCTGAAGGCTCAGATGATCATTAGCATATTTTAACAATAAAGTATTTTTAAATTAAGGTATATGCATTGTTTTTCTAGACATAATGTTATTGCACACATAACAGACTAAGCATAATGTGAACATAACTTTTATATGCGCTGGGAAACCAAAAAATTGGTGACTCTATTACAACATTGGCCCTATTATGGTGGTCAGGTACCAAACCAACACAATCCCTGAGATATGCCAATACAATATTATTAGCTATAGTCTTCATATATACATTAGATCTCTAAAAATGTTCATCCTACATGTGTGCTACCTTCTAGCCTTTAACCTACATGTACTCATTTCCTCCCACCCTACTCTACCTCCCCACCACTGTTTTATTCTCTATCTTTGCATATTTGACTTTTTAAAAAGATTCTACATATAAGTGAGATCAAGTAATACATTATTTATGTGTCTGGCTTATTTCACTTAGTATAATGTCCTCAACATTCATCCATGCTGTGGCAAATGGCAGGTTCTCTTTCTTTTTTAAGGTTGAATAATATTCCATTGCATATACTTACTACATTTTCTTTATCAATTCATCCGTCAATGGATACTTCGGTGGCTTCGATATCTTGCCTATTGTGAATGATACTGCAACAAACATGGGAGTGAAGATATCTGTAGGAGGTGATAAATTCATCACCTGTGGGTATTTACCCAGTAGAGGGATACTGGGTCACACAGCAGTACTATTTTTAGTTTTTTAATAAATCTCCATGTTGTTTTCCATAATGGCTGCACCAAACTACATTCCCACCAATAGTATACCAGGATTCTCTTTTCTCCACACCCTCATCAACATTTATTATATCTTGTCTTTTTGATAATAGCCTTCCTAACAGGTATGAGGTGATATCTCATAATGACTTCAATTTGCATTTCCCTGATGATTAGTGATTTGAGCACCTTTTCATATACCTGATGGTTATGTTTATGTTTTATCTGGAGAAATTTCTGCTCAGGTCTCTTGCTCACTTTTTAACAGGGTAATTTATTTTCTGCTATTGAGTTGTAAGAGTTCTTACATATATGCGGTTTGCAAATATATTTCCCAGTCTATAGGCTGCCTTTTCATTTTGTTGATTGTTTCCCTTGTTGTACAGAAACGTTTTAGTGTGATGTAATCCTACTTATTTATTTTTGCTTTTGTAGCCCAAGCTTCTGGTGTTATATCCAAAAAGTCATTGCCAAGGCCAGTGTCAAGGTGTTTTTCCTGTATGTTCTCATCAACGTGTTTTATAGTTTCAGGTCTCACAGTTAGGTGTTTTATCCATTTTGAGTTGATTTTTTGTGTGGGTGGAAAATAGGATACTAATTTTATCCTTTTGCATGTGGAAATCCAGTTTTCCCAGCACTATATATCGAAAAGACTACTAATTTCCCATTGTGGCCTCTTGGCACCCTTGCTGAAAATTAGTTGACTATATATGTTTGGATTTCTTTCTGGGCTCTCTGTTCTGTTCTACTGCTCCATGTTTCTTTTTTATGCCAGTACCACACTGTTATAATTACTAGACATTTGTAATATAATTTTAAATCAGGAAGTGTGATGCCTCCAACTTTGTTCTTTCTCCATATAGATTTTTGTCTATTTGGGTTTTTTCTACAGCTTCACATGAATTTGAGGATTGTTTTCTCTATTTCTTTAAAAATGTCATTGGAATTTAGATAGCAATTGCTTTGACTATGTATATTGCTTTGGGTAGTATGTACATTTTAACAATATTAATTCTTATAACCCATGAATATAGGATATATTTCCATTTATTTGTGTCTTCTTCAATTCTTTCTTTCTTTTTTTTTTTCCTTCACTGTTCCTTGTGGAGCAGGGCTAACTTACTGGTGGTATACCCAGAGCCATCTGATTTCTTTCATCTATGCCTTATAGTTTTCTGTATACAGATATTTTGCCTTTTTGGTTAAATTCATTCCTATGTATTTTTGTAACAATTGTGAGATTTTTTCTTGATTTCTTTTTCAGCTAGGTCATTATTTGCATATAGAAATGTTGCCAATTTTTGTAGTTGATTTTGCAACCTGCCACTTTACTAAATTTGTTTATTAGTTCTAACAAGGTTTTTGTAGAAACTTTGGCTTTTTCTACATATAGAATCGTGTCATCTACAAACAGATAATTTTACCCCTTTCTTTCTGTTTTAAATGCCTTTTATTTATTTTTCTTGTCTGACTGACTTTGCTAGTACTTCCAGTGCTATATTGAATAGAAGTGGTAAGAGCAGGCATCCCTGCCTTGTGCTGGATCTTACTGGTAAAGTCTTTAGTGTTCCCCATTGATCATGATGTCATCACCACTAGACCATCATATATGAAATGCTTAATGGAGTTCTTCAACTGGAAATGAAAGGATAATAACTATCAAAATGAAAATATATGAAAGTATAAAACTCACTGGTAGAAGTCAATACAAAGTCAAAAGCAGAATATTCCATTACTATAGTATTAGTATATAAATCTTCCAGATCTCTAGTATGAAGGTTAAAAGTCAAAATGGTCAAAAATAACCATAGCTACAGTAAGTAACTTACAGTAAGTAAGTCACAAGAAAAGAAGAAAAAAAAAAGGACCTATGAAACAACCAGGAAACAATGAACAAAAGGGCAAGAATAAGTCTTTACCTATCAATACCCTTAAACGTAAGTGGATTAAATTATCCAATCAAAAGACAGGGTGGCTGAATGGATATTTAAAAAACAAGATCCCACTATATTCTACCTATAAGAACCATTTTAGCTTTAAGAACACACATGGGCTGAAAGTTAAAGAATGGAAGATATTCCATGCAAACAGTCACCAAAAGAGAGCAGGGGTGGCTATATTTACATCAGATAAAATAGATTTCAAGTCAAAAACTGTCACAAGAGACAAATAAGCTCATTATTTAATGATAAAGGCATCAATTTATCAAGTATATAACAACTGTTAATATATATGTACCCAACATTGGAGTATCAAAATATACAAAGCAAATATTAATGGACTTGTGGGAAGAAATGCATAGAGATGCAATAATAGCAGGGGACTTCAATAACCCACTTTCAACAATGAATAGATCAAACAGATAGGAAATTAATAAAGAAATATTGGACTTGAACTGTATTCACTTTTATTTATTAGTCAGTCCTTCACTATAAGTTATCAATGCAATCGGCTCATAAACGTCATTATAATTACATGGGTCCAAAAGTATTCATTTATAGATGAATAAGACTATATGTTTTTAATTATATTATTTCAAATGGATTCAACTATGTACAAACTGCAAGGGTCATAAGGTAATATTTTAAAAAGGAAGAAGAGAAAGAACAAAACAATGAGTATTGAAACTAAGAAATTATATAGGTTTATTAGAATAAAATATTTTAAAACATTTAGAAAAGATGTCTGTCAGTCTTCAGTGATTGATGTCCAAAGTCATTATGTTAAAAATCATCATAGATACAAGCTTGAAGACATTTTCAGAGAAGCAAATAATAATTCTTATCTATTAAAAAAATAACTGATTTAGCTTGTAGATTTTTTTACACACACAATGAGCCAAATAACTCTTATTAAGCAGAAGTAAAGAGAAGGTATCCTGACATTGGTAAGAAACTACCTTTAAGGAGGTAGAAGAAATGTTGATAAACATGCTGATTATCCTGAGTTTGGCACTATTAGTGTTAAGAACAAATTGACTGCATATAAAAATCCAAATATGTGCTTAAATCAAGAAAAGGAATGGCATATTATAAAAAAGAAATCCATGCAAAAGACTAATTTGGAAATCAATTACATCTTGAAACTCTCCTGTCTTCTTTTTCTAAGAAAACATTTAGAATTGAAGCCTACGATATTGTTCATATTATAACTAAGTTGTACAACTTTTGCAACTGTGAAGTGTGAGAAATAATGGCTGTCTTTTCTTCCTCATTCAATTAATGAACCTGACATCCTGACTCAACCCTAACTCTAACCTATGATGCAATAATCTGACTTCTGTGTATGTATCCAAAAGTATTGAAATCAAAATCTCAAAGAGATAGCTGTACTCTCATGCTTATTGTAGCTTTATTCAAAATGGGTAGACTTGGAAACAACCCCAGTATTTATCAGCAGATGAATGGATAAAGAAAACGTGGTGTATGCATACAATGGAATATTATTCAGCCTTTGAAAAGAAGAAAATTCTGTCATTTGCAACAATATAGGAGAACCTGGAGAGCACTAGGCCAAACAAAATAAGCCAGTCGCAGAAGTACAAACACTTCATGATCCCACTCATATGAAGTGTCTATAGTAGTCACATTCATAGAAGCAGAGAATATAATACTGGCTGTCAGGGCTTGGAAGATGGGGGGAAGGGACAGTTTTTGTTCAATGGTTATACAGTTTCAGTTATGCTAGATGAATTAAGTTTTAGATATCTGCTGTACACATAGAGCCTATACTTAACAACACAGTACTGTGAACTTCAAAATTTGTTAAGAGGGTAGATCTCATATTAAGTGTTCTTACCATGAAAAAAATGACAGAAGAAAGCTATGGGAGTTTTAGGATGTGTCTATTACTTCAATTACGGTAATGGTATTACATTGTGTGCATTCAATATATGTAGATATTTGTGTATCAATTATACCTCAATAAAGCTGTGTTGATGTGATAGAAATGTATATGAGTAAGGGCAGTGATCACAGAAGCGTATAGGGAAACAAAAAGCAATCACAGGGATAAAGGAGTGAGATTAAAAGCACAGGTTTTCTTTCTTTCGTTCTTGTATCATTGTTACTTGTCTTTCGTTTTTCCTTTAGCTTATGCTGTATTGTTTATTTATAAAATAAAATGCTACCACGTAAAACATTTTTTTTAAGTTTTTTGGACTTTTTGTTCAAAAGTTGAAACATTTGCTTTACGCCGCGAGGGAATAGGCAGATTCAGGAAATAGAAATCTGGCTCTCAAGAAGTCTTTAATTTTGTAAGAGAGACAGACCAAAAAAAGTACAAAATAGAAGAAAATGAAGTAAGTGTATACAGATTGGGATGTGCAAAGTGCAGAAGAAAAATACTGTTTTTAATTTAAAGAAATTAGGAAACACCTCACAAAGAAAGCAAGCTTCATTTCCACTGTAACGTTTACCATCTCAGTAGACCCTGAACTCTTCCATAACCCAGATGAAAGAGGAGAGTCGAATGTATCATCCCTATCTTGTGTTCTAAGAACTCATGGCATTCACACCCTGGGCTCAACTCTCCTTAGTCCTAAACACCTCCCTCATGGTAAATCAGTGACTTGGAGAAGGACAGTATTTGTAGATACTTAGTAGCTATTTAGCCAATTCATACTAAACTAAGTACCTTAGGTAATATTTAGTGAAGGGTTTTTGTAATGTGTACTGTTATGGTGCCTAATTCTTGGCAGTGGTGTTAGAGAAATCTTTTTTCAAAAATAAACACAAATAAACTGGTAAAGGTAATATAGGTACTCTATTTTCCATTAAGATTAAACCAAATAGTTGTACCATAATTTCAAAATTGTATTTCAAAAGTCCTGTTAACCAAAGCATCATTTTTTTGTTTTTTGTAATTTGATGGTTAAGAGCATGCACACAATATCAGACAGGTCTGGATTAAAATCCTGTACCCACCAATTACTTACTAGCTGTGACCCAGAGTGAACCACGTGATATTACAGACTTTCAGTTTCTTCATCTGTAACATGACTACAATAATTACTTTCTTCACAGGGCTATTAAATGACTTGATACAATAATGTATACAAGGCCGGGCACGGTGGCTCAACCCTGTAATCCCAGCACTTTGGGAGGCCAAGACGGGTGGATCACAAGGTCAGAAGATCGAGACCATCCTGGCGAACACGGTGAAACCCCGTCTCTACTAAAAAATACAAAAAAACTAGCCGGGCGAGGTGGCGGGCGCCTGTAGTCCCAGCTACTCCGGAGGCTGAGGCAGGAGAATGGCGTAAACCCGGGAGGCGGAGCTTGCAGTGAGCTGAGATCCGGCCACTGCACTCTAGCCTGGGTGACAGAGTGAGACTCCGTCTCAAACAAAAAAAAAAATAATGTATACAAAATAATGAGCACTCCATTAATAATTATTGGTATTTTAATCAGATTTTCAAAGAGGCCCAAGTGTATTTTTCAAAAATATACTTTAAAAGTTTGATAAGGAATATTAAAATCAAAATGTATCTGTTGGCTTTACATTTTACTTAAGTGGGTGGGGGCTCATTTACTAATGAAAGATAAGGTTTTTCTTTCTTTAAGTCTCTTTTAATTCTTAAATGTTTATGTATTAATGAAATTAATTCAGATTTATTGAATCATTCATTCTAGCTGATGACAAAAGCAACTCCACTTTAGGAATTAAAGCTAAATTTCCTTCAGTGAATGTAATTTAAAGTTTTCTTATTATGGTCAACTACCAGGTATAAGTTAGATTCTTTCTTGGTACTGAGGATCCTTGATGGAGAACAAGAAAGGAGTAACTTATCAGAGAGCCATGTGTAGTCTGAGACACTTAACACAGTTCCCCCCTCAATTCTCTTTGTTCAGATTGCCTAGTTAACAGCAGGAAAACGTTTCTTCTGCCTATAACAGATCTAAACTAAAGCTACAGGCTTTTGAGAAATGCATTTTACTATAAACCTCTAGACAAAGGAGGAACAGAGGGCATAGAGGAAATTGGCAAGTGAGTCAACAGAACACAACGTATTTTTCTGGGTACCCAGAACTGAAACAATTATGAAAACAGTTTGTTGGCAAAGTATAGTACAGCTGGCCCTCCATACCCGTGGGTTTCTCATCAATGGATTCAATGAAGCACAAACAGAAAATATTTCGGGGATAAAATGGATGGCTGCATCTGTACTAAATGTGTACAGACATTTTTTTCTTGTCATTATTCCCTAACCAATAAAACTACTATGTACACAGCATTTACATTGTGTTGGGAATTACAAGCAATCTAGAGATGATTTTGAATATACAGGATGATGTGCATAGGTTGTATGCAAATACTATACCATTCTACATAAGGGACTTGGGTATCCTCAGAGTAGTGTCTCTGTGAGGGTGTCCTTAGTGGATACCAAGTAACAGCTGTACTAGCTAATCTGTCTCACTCATAAGCCTTTACTGAGAACCTATTGAAGAGATCCTATCATAGATGACAGAGAGACAAAAAGGAACAAGAAATTTCAAGTGGTCACTGTGCAGTGGGAGGATTAACATGGGAAGGATAAAAATAGTGGGTACTAAGAACCCTGTATAGGCATCCAAGTGGAAGCACAGAATAGAGGCATCTAACCCAGACTAGGGCAATAAGGGAAAAATAAAATAGAACAAGGAAGCAAGAGACAAATCACTAAAAACGAGAGAAAAAGTATTCTGAAGAAGCAGAACATGCAAAAGCCTGACAGGAAGAGGGAACTTTGTTAAACTCAGGAAACTTCCTGCAATTCAGTATGGTGAGAACAGGGTAGAGATAGACAATGACACAAATCAGGCTGGAAAGGAGAGCAAAAACCAGACCCAAATGGCCCTGTAGGCCATACTCGTAGTTACATTTTATCCTCAAGATACTGGAAATACTAACGAGGAGACAGACACAATTGTATCTTAGGAAGATTATTGTGGTGGCAACATAACATAGAAAAGGAGGTTGAAGCTGATGACAGATTTATTAACTCCTGACCTCAAGTGATTTGCCCACCTTGGCCTCCCAAAGTGCGAGGATTACAGGCAAGAGCCACTAAGCCCAGCCTACAGTGGATTTTAAATAACTGATTGTACTTAAAATAGAATCTTAATTCAAGTGTGAAAGACTCTCTTTCTTATTCAATTGATTTAATTATGTTCTTCCTGTCCTCATTTATGCTCTTTTTCCCAACCCCATAACAATTTTCAACCCCTCCATCCAAACCATCCAGAAACAAACATAGCTCTCTTGAGAATTTGAAGTTACAATTAAAAGACTTAGATAGAGATTGTCTTAGTTTAAGAACTCTAACCCTATGATTCTATGATAGATTCATGAGCAGATAAGTCTAATGACTAAGATGGTAGTCCTGGCCCATGTGAACCCAGAAAATCTGAGACAGGTCTCGGTTAATTTAGAAAGTTTATTTTGCCAAGGTTGAGGATGCACCCATGACACATCCTCAGGAGGTCCTGACGACATGTGCCCAACATGGTCAGGGCACAGCTTGGTTTTATACATTTTAGGGAGATATGAGACATCGATCAATATACGTCAACAAGTACATTGGTTCGGTCTGGAAAGGCAGGACAACTTGAAGCAAAGGCAGGAAGACTGGAAGCAGAGAGGGAGCTTTCAGGTCACAGATGGGTGATACACAAATGGTTGCCTTCTTTTGAGCTTATGATTAGCCTTTCCAAAGGAGGCAAATCAGATATGCATCTATCTTAGTAACTTTGAATAGAATGGGAGGCAGGTTTGCCCGAAGCAGTTTCCAGCATGAATTTTCCTTAGTGACCTTGGGGGCCGAGATATTTTCCTTTCACACTCGGGACCAAAATTTTAAGAGTATTGACTGTGGTAAGGGATATTAAGAATAGGATTAAAAGATACCAAGGGGATAGAATAAATTAGTTTTGAAGGGTGATGGAGAAAGTGTTTGAAGTTGAATCTAAGCTACCAACATTGTTAAAACTCATATTTCATCCCAAAACCTGCAGGCTGAGGAACTCTAAAAGGGTATATTTTGAACCATAGTAAACAATGTTATAATCACCGCTTAAAATGTTTAAATCAAGACAAGTATGCATGTTTTTAAAAGCAAACAACTGATTTGCCCTTTATAAAAATATCTGAATTAAGTATTTTCATCATCATAATACATAGAACAAATCTACATGTTTCACAGTTCAGCATCTAAAAACCCAGAAGTGTGGGTGCAAAAGAAAATAATTTTCTGGAACTTGGGAAAAACCCTTTTAAGGATTTAAACTGTGAAGCACTTGACTTCTAACAGCAAGTGCACAGGAAGAAATTTAACTACAGCATAAAAGTCACATTCTCATAGATTTTCAAAATAATAAAATATTATTCATTTACATCTCATATTTTTTATTTTTGTAATAAAAATGAGATTTCTAATTTTGAGCAGCGCAATTTATAAATTTTCTTTGATAATGCACACATTTATAATTTTTTTTTTTTTTTTTTGAGACAGAGTCTCACTCTGTTGCCCAGGCTGGAGTACAGTGGTGTGATCTCAGCTCACAGCAACCTCAGCCTCCTGGGTTCAAGCAATTCTCATGCCTCAGTCTCCCAAATACCTGGGATTACAGGTATGCACCACCAAACCCAGCTAATTTTTGTATTTTTTGTAGAGAAGGGGTTTCACCATGTTGGCCAGACTGGTCTCCAACTCCTGACCTCAAGTGATTCACCCACCTTGGCCTTCCAAAGTGCTAGGATTACAGGCAAGAGCCACCATGCCCGGCCTACAGTGGATCTTAAATAACTGATTCTACTTAAAATAAAATCTTAATTCAAGTGCTAAAGACTCTCTTTCTTATTAAGTTGATTTAATTATGTTCTTCCTGTCCTCATTTATGCTTTTCCCTAACTCCATAACAATTTTCAATCCCTCTATCCAAACCATCCATAAACAAGCATAGCTCTCTTAAGAATTTGAAGTTACAATTAAAACACTTAAATAGAGATTGTCTTAGTTTAATAACTCTAACTCTATGATTCTAACAATCAATGAACACAGATGAAAAAAGACAAAATGAAAATACAACAAAACAAATGTCTTAGGAGCAGGGTCTATTGTTAGCAGGGAAATGTCATTTTTATAACCTCAGAAAGGCACAATATACTTGTCAAGACATTGAGAAGTAACCTGGCTATTTCAGCCATACCAACAAATCTGTTCACATTAAGTAATTATAGGGTAGGAACTAAAAAGGAATATGACATTAAAGAATATAAAATATTATGTATGCATCATGAACTTAATTTGGAATTCTTTGTGTTTTATAAAAAGTGGGAAGGTCAAAAGAAAAAGGTGGAGGTGTAGGAACTGAAAGAACTTCAAATTGAAAAAAGACATGAACTGCAATTATATTCATATGCCCTATTTAGAAAAACATCTTGAAGCCATCCTCCAGTGTTAAAGGAGGTTATTTGTTGACTAAATTTTTTATCTTTCCATTAATTAGTTATGCTTCAGAACTTATTCATTAAACTCCTTAGCACTTTTGACACACCAAAGAATTATGTGCCTATCAAGAGACTGTTTAGTGGCAAGAATCCAAAAAGATGAAACTGCACCTGTTTTTGGATTCAGAGATTCTAATTAATTTTAAAATAAGCTCCCTTCTCTACCTTTTAACTGGCAAATGAATCAGTGGAAGAGACAGCAAGGCCTTCTTATTTCTCCTATCAGACTAATTTAGGCAAGTTCCCATTTTTGTGAGGTGTCCTCAGATGTGAGGGATGTAGGGATTTTGTTCCTCTCTGACCCTTGCAAGATTAAAGGCAAAGAGTATTAAACTTGATGGCTTTTGGCATATTTCAATGCCAAAGGCCACAGTTGACAATTACGACATAACAATCATAAATAATCTGTACACCAAATAACACAGCAGCAAATGTTATATAGCATAAACTACAAGAGATGCAAGGAGACATAGATAAAATGCATGAATAATAATCAGATATGTTAGCTAATAAGATATGTTAACTTGCCACGCTCAGTACTAGGACAAATCAAAAAGATTTAAAAAATACATAAAGTTATAAAGACCAAATCAACTTAATATAGCAGAACTTAAAGATATACATATATATCTTGTTATATATATATGTGTGTGTGTGTATAATGTGTGTATATATATAATATATATGTGTGTATATATATACACACACAACTTATATATATACACATATATATATCAGGGTGTGAAGGGATTATATATATTTAATACCATATATATTTAATATTTTATATACACATAATGCCTTCACACCCTGATAATTTTTGCAACTTTTCATTAAGCATGCAATTTTTTCAAAATTAAACTATCAAAAATGAGAAGAAAGAGGAGGAGGAGGAAAAGAAGAAGAGGAAGAAGAGGAGAATCGGGAAAAAATAGTGCTGGTAAGTTACTATTTTCCTCCTCCTTTCTTAAAACATTATTAAAGCATTTTGTATGTTAAACAAACAAACAAAAATCCTAATCTGATGGATTTTTGAAAGAACTAGTCTTTTTCAGAGCCTATAGAAATAAGAAAGGTAGCCAGAGAGTTGTCTGTATAATTTGACTCATTAAGCACAAGATGTGAAAAGTCTCTGAATTCCAAGATTTTTGAGGAGAGAGAATAAAAAGCACACACTCAAAATAATAAAATGTGACAGATATATGATGAGATGGGTCCAATACCCGGGGGTCCTGTGTTCATTTTTACTGTGTCATTGGGCAAAACAAGTTACCATTTTATTTTAAAATGAAAGGAAAATGCATTTTGTCGGTCTCACTGAGCAAACTGTCTCATTTTAGCAGACCCAGGCCAGAGGCACTGTACTCAGGGCTTTCCGCAACCTTCTTTTAGAAAAGGAGTTACCCAAGTGAAGTTGTAATAAAGAAAACGGGGCAAAGCAAATGACAATGATTCTACAGCTGAGGTAATTTATCATGAGGGTACTCATTTTCATGCAATACATTTTATGTTTTTTTCCTAACCACCATTGACGTGGACATTCAGGAAAATAAAACACATTTGCTTTGGCCTTGTATTTTATCCTCTTCTTTAAGCAAACAAGAATGGCTGTAGTGTAAATATGCTTCATTTTATCACAAAGGATTGTTCTGGTGAAATGTACAACTTTTTATGAAGGGTTATATTTATCTCCTTTATACTCCAGTAAACGAAGCAGAACAAGCATTAATGAGCATTAAACATACCCAGAATGTTGACTCTAAACTGTTGTATTTTCTTCTTGAAAAAAATAAAGATGGTTCCTAGAAGAAATCTAACTGTAATTCTAATATTATTTATATGCGGTTAAGGAAAACCTTACAAACCTTGGTATTCAGTCACTTGCAACCCTGAGCCATTTTCTAGAACTTACAATTTTTACAGAACCTGTTTTCCTATGAAGGGTCATTTCTTTTCCATTTTCAATTCTACATTTTTCAAGTAATGGTGTTTTTGAAGTCAGTTTTTCATTATATTGTGGTGGATTTTGCTTTTGTAGTTTTTAAAGTCTATCAGTTAATCTTTTACTTTTGAGAATAAGTGGCATTCAAGCTATGGTAGGTTGACCTCGGTAGCTGAAAATCCAATAGTTTAAAAATTGAGCTCATTTTTCATGAGACACAAGCCATGAAAAATGTGATCAAAATGAAGTCGACATCCTGCAATTCTAACTTATTTTACCTGATTAAAAAAAAAAAAAGAAATGATTCTCCTCTGACCTCATTATTACTTCCTTTTATATCTGTGCATTTCAGGAACCTGCTGCAGATATTTGAGCAGAAAATGATCTAAAAGGTCATTTGGCAATTTTTTTTTTTTTTTTTGCCAATCTGTATACCCTACACTGTCCCCAAACATGCAGCATTTTTTTATTTTATCACTTATATATACTGTTACTGCCCTTTTATTGTTGTGGTTGTGGTTAGTACAACTATCTACTGAATTCTAAGTTCTAAAGTGCTCTAAATTTTAAAATGAATTTATGATTAGCCAAATAATTTTTATGGCCTATTAATATAGATGGACAGAACCAGCTTTATAAGCCTAAATTTAATTTACCTATACTGTGATCACTCTGCTATAAAAGGTCAGATTCATTAACCTCCTCCACACTTTCAGCTCACTACTTAGGTTAACTGTGATGAGGAAAGTTTTGGGGTAAAATGATCTGTATTCAAGCCTCCATTCATTTACTAACCGGGAAAGTCACTAAGCTTCTCTGGGCCTCTCTTGGCTCCTATCTAAAGAAAAGGGTTGAACTAGACAGGTTCTATTGCCCTTCTCAGACTAACACCCTATGTCACTACCATGTCAATCATTCCACAAGCCATTTTCACACTTTCTAGCACGGAGCTACAAGGCACGTTAGGCTGTGACCAGCTTTAGCCTAAAAGGTACTGTCCTACTGTTGCCAAAGAAAGTTTAATCAAACTCAGCCCATTAGGCTGTGACTGATACTAATGTTCTCTGCTGAAATAGCATTATTAGTTTTCATTAAGATTCACATCTCATTAGTGACCCAATTTCCAAAGTTACCAAACAAAGGAAACTTCTCTTTAAAAATGAGAGAAGTAAAATATCTAAAACTGTTACTACGCATTTGCTACTACATTAGGAAAGTTCACAGTACCTAAAATAGCCACCACCTCATCATCCTGGATGACTTCCAAGGATCCCGACACCACAAAGCAGAGGGCATCCACACTTTCTCCAGCATGGTAAATGAGGTCCCCAGGAGCACAGTGAATGGTTTGGAACTCTACTGCCAAGGCGCGCAGACACCCATCGCTGGCCAATCGAAAAGCAGGATGTTCATTAAAAACCTTCCGGTTTAGATGAACACAGATATCAGCTCTCATGTCCTTGGGACAGATGGAGAGGACCTAAAGAAGGTGAGAGATGAATAAGTGAAAAGGAAAGAGAAAAGGGCCACTTCAGAAAAAAAAAAATCATCCAATAAATATTTATTGACTATGACTATGTCTGCTACACACCCTGCTAGGTACTGGGAAGGCAAAGGGAACAAGACACAGCTCTGCTCTCAAGGAGGTAATAATCCACTGAGATGGACTGATGAGCATATGGACCATGACGATGCAGAATCATGTAGTAAATGCTTTGAGAAGAGTATGGATCTCCCCTCAGAAAGAACACCTTGGTCAGGCAAGGTGGTTCACTCCTGTAATCCCAGCACTTTGGGAGGCCAAGGAGGGTGGATCACTTGAGCTCATTAGTTTGAGACCAGCCTGGGCAACATGGGGAACCCTGTCTCTAGAAAAAGACAAAAAAAATTAGCTGGCTGTGGTGGTGCACGCCTGTAGTTCCAGCTACTTGGGAGGCTGAAGTGAGAGCATCACCTTATCCCAGGAGACAGAGATTGCAGTGAGCCAAGATTGTGCCACTGCACTCCAGCCCTAAGCGACAGAGCAAGACCTTGCCTCAAAACAAAAACAAAACAATTTTGAGGTGGTCAGGAAGAGTCTCAGAAAAAAGTTAGTATCATTTCATCAAAGAGTCAAGTAAAATAGGGCATGAACATTCATTTTAATCTAGCAGATGTTTCAGAATTTTTTTATAACTAAATCAAAATTCCACATTGGAGGTGGATTCATGCTAGACAGCTTTCAGAAAACAAAATCAACAAAAGCACCCTGGCAACTTGACATACTGGCACTGGCAGACTAACTCCACCCTTGATATATTTTCTTGATATATTTGTAAAAGGTTTTCCTTTTACAAATAAATTCATGTCCCGGGAGGACCAAGGGTATTGACCAGCCTTCTGTAAGGCTTGGGTGGTTGGAAATGTCAGTGCTGGCAGGGTGGGCACGTTATTTTGTATGGCAGTCCTTGTTCATTCTGGTCTTTCACTTCTGAACACTGCTGCAGGCAGTAGCAGAATTCAAGCTGTAGGCATTCTTTAAAGAGGAAGCAAATGGCAGAAGTATGTTTATACAGCAAGGACTAGAGAGCTTTTATTGGCTACAGCTTTCTAACAGGGTGATTAAAGACCCAGATTAAAATAGACATTATCATCATATTTAATCAGAACATCGTGGAGCAAGATGTGATTGCGGAAGTTAATACCACCCATTTTAAAGATGCAAGTGCAAACTCATTTAGAATGCTCCTCAAACCCCCTTTGTAAACTATTCCTTATAACCAGAAATGGTTTTCTTTGATTGGATTTCAATCCCTCAAAGCTGAAGCTAAATTGATTTACCCCATTAAGTAATACTGCATAATATTTTAATACATATGAAATCATTTTCTTTGCTCTACTAATTGCATTTTAAGCTTTAAAACATTTCCTAAGGCTTGAAAATGTCTGACTATTCTTTTTTTTCTTTTCTTTTTTTTTTTTTTTGAGACAGCATCTCACTCTGTTGGCCAGGCTGGAGTGCAGTGGCGGGATCTCCGCTCACTGCAAGCTCTGCTTCCCGGGTTCATGCCATTCTCCTGCCTCAGCCTCCCGAGTAGCTGGGACTACAGATGCCCACCACCACTCCCGGCTAATTTTTTTGGTATTTTTAGCAGAGACGGGGTTTTATCGTGTCAGCCAGGACTATTCCTTTTTATTGGGTGTCACTGTCAATGAAAAATGGGTTGCTTCCCTGCAGAGAAGACAAACCCATCATTAATGTAAAAACCATTAATTAAATTAGGCTTTCAGTATCTCTTCTCTTAACCTTACTTAATACTGTACATACATTTCACATTATTTAATCATCTCTGGGTTTTTTTCATACTCCCTCAAATTCCTATAGGCAGCAGCAATCTGCTCACCCACCTTTTTGACAAATCTGATCCTTGAGGAAAGGAATGCCTAACACAGCTTTAAAAGTAATTGACACTGTTTTCACATCAGTTATTGTATATAACAAGGCAATGTTTTCTTTAACATATAAACCTTTCGTGACTTTGGACAATATATTAGTCATTCCACAGGCACTTGCTGAGCTTCCACAAGGGTCACATCACTATGTTAAATCCTCAGAACTAGAAGGATAAGTAAGACACTGTGTTTGCCTCAGGGGAGCTAACCAGAAAGTGTGGGAGGTGGGTGTGTAAAGGGACAAATGCAATACAATGAAAGAAGTGGAATGATAGGGGCGTGGCCAGAGTGACACAGAAGCACGTGCTGCCTGTGAGTCTTTACTTAGAGGCAGCAAAAAAGATCAGGTTTAAGAGGATGTCAGTCTGGGTTCAAAACTATCACAACCTTTGTAACCTGGAGCACCTTATTTAATTCCTCCAAACCTCATCTGTGAAATGGGAATAATGATAGTGCTTATATCTTAGGCTTATTGCAGAAATTAAATGACAGGGCATGAATTGAGCCTAGTACAGCCTGGCACACAGCAAGGCAGAGGAAATACTAGCTCTTATTATTACTACGGAACATCTGTCCTCCTACAGAGTTTATTGTTGCTTAAAATCTCTACAAAAACAATTCGCTTTTTTCACTTCCCACTCTGTCTGAAGTCTTCATCTGGGCACTTTGATAGGTTTCCAGACAGAATTAAGAAAATATTTCAGCATAAACCTGAAGATATTTTAAG
This sequence comes from Colobus angolensis palliatus, assembly GCF_000951035.1. Taxonomy (NCBI): domain Eukaryota; kingdom Metazoa; phylum Chordata; class Mammalia; order Primates; family Cercopithecidae; genus Colobus; species Colobus angolensis. Next base: position 11,253,194 of record NW_012119265.1, read on the forward strand.
CACTGATTAAGGTTAATATTTTTTTCCAAGTTGAAAATGAAATTAGCTCTAGAAGAACAAAAAAATTTAAATACATACACACATACACAAACATTACACTGAATACCTTAATGGAAAAATAGACTGCCTTATTTCAATGCATTTACCATATAGGGCTTTTACTGTTTTCTATTCATTTTGGTAATAGTCATGTTATTTCCTTTTAATAATGCTTTTTAGGATTCGTGTTGCAAATGAAATCTTCCAATATTTGCAATATTCTCTGTTTATTGGCATGTGAAAAGAGGATTTTATTACGTTATGAGTATCTTTCCTTTTTTGTTTCACTTAACAAATGACAATAATTGATTTATTATTTTGATTGATGGTATCTATTTATATCCAGATATTAAAAAGTGACAAGGTAAAACTAAATGCTAAAATAGATCAACCAAAGTCACACCCACTGGCAAGCGCCTTCCTTCCCCAGCCTTAGATAGAGCATGTGTGTTACATGATGTTTTTGTCATCAAAATATAAGTATCTTGTTATTTACTCTGGAAATTAAATGTTAATAACTGTCTTAGCCAAGGAAAAACTTGGTTTTAAGTGATGGAGTAAAATTATCATTCAAGACAACTCTCACACCTGGCCCACTGGTCTCAGTTTCCATGTATTCTGCCTTGAATATCAGATCCAATTTATTGTAGGTAGGTTTCCTAATGAGGATTTCATAGTTACAAACAATTAAAATTATATTTCAGAAGAAAATATTTAGGTTAAAAGTGACTTTTGTTTGTTTTCAGAGTTGTTTCTTCCCTCTTTGCCACAAAATATTAATAAATTAGACTCTTCATTAAGATGAGCAATAAATTTTCTTTGTAAGAGCTATAGTGTTAGAGGCATGTGAAACAGAACAACTCCGTCTTGAATAGGTGCTGGGTAAAATGAGGCTGAAAGCTACTGGGCTGCATTTCCAGACAGTTAAGTCATTCTAAGTCACAGGATGAAATAGGAAGTCAGCACAAGATACAGGTCATAAAGACCTTGCTGATAAAACAGGTTGCAGTAAAGAAGCCAGTCTACCGAAATCAAAATGGCCACGGAGTGACCTCTGATTGTCCTCACTGCTACACTCCCATCAGCGCCATGACAGTTTACAAATGCCATGGCAACGTCAGAAAGTTACCCAATATGGTGTAAAAAGGGGAGGCATGAATAATCCACCTCTTGCATATCGTCAAGAAATAACCATAAAAATGGGCAACCAGCAGCCTTCGGGGCAGCTCTATGGAATAGCCATTCTTTTATTCCTTTACTTTCTTAATAAACTTGCTTTCACTTTGTACTGTGGACTTGACCTGAATTATCTCCTGTGTAAGATCCAAGAACCCTCTCTTGGGGTCTGGATCAGGACCCTTTTCCTGTAACCTATTTCTGGTAACCACCGAAGGGACTATAGTGCAGAAACCCTGACCCAACCGCTACCTTTGGGTAAGTGTTGGGGTCCTGTAACATATTTCTGGTGAACTACAGAAGGGATGATACTGAAGAAACCACCATCCCCCAAAGGAAACAGACCGTAGCACTGATTGGATGACTTTGGGTAAGTGGTGGGGTACGCAGATAAAGAATGGGATTGGGTTGCAGGCTCAGCTTAAGGGAGCTAGAGTCTCTCCTAAGACAGAGTGCGTTAGAGGCCTCTCTTAATAAAAGGCAATGAGGCTTGACTTACCTTGGGTTAGAGGCCCAACTTAGAAGGGCTAGAGTCCCTTCTAAGATTTAGTGGGTTAGAGGCCCCTCTCGGTAAAGTCCCTCTCAGCTAAGAACTGGTTTGGCACTATGGGATGCTAACTGCTATTCTCTTTGAATTAATCTGCCTTGTACTCTTTGCTGATGGCTGTGGGTGACAGGGTTAGGCACGTACAGGATTGTGGGATATGGGGAGGTTTTTCCTCCCTGAAAGGGGAAACTTGAGAGTTGACAGGATTGCTGGAAAAGATCCCTTTGCTACCGAGAAGCAGCTGCCTGAACTTTTCAGTGTTGCTGCAATGGGCGGGCCTTTCTCTGACCTTCCTGAACATTTTGCCTTCTCTACCCTGCCACAGGCAATGTTTTTCTGTCTCTCCTTTCCCTTTCTTATCATTTCTATTACTCAGGGTGACCATCTTGCCCAGAGACCACATGTTGAACTCCAAGTCAGAGGTTGGATTAGACTCTGCCAAAAAAAAACCCATGAACCTAAACCCAGTAACCCAAATAAGAAACTTAGAAACTGGCAAATGAAAAATCTTATAACTACTGTAGTAACCTTCTGTCTTTCTGTGTAGCTATATATATGTTGTGTATAATGTTTATATAAAAGAGCTCTAATTAATTGGCTGAAACAAAAATACACACTTAAATATTTTGAAAGCAAAATAAAAAACTGTAATGCCTTTTAGTTCATGTAACTTTAGTAAGCTTTGCAAAATTAAAACAGTTTTAAAATTATTGATAAAATAAAAACATTTAGTCTAAATTATGCAGGTCAGATATTAAGTTTGCTAAATGCCTAAGTTTGCTAAGGTCATACACTGCTTCTTTAACTTTTAAAAATTTTTCAATTTACCTACCTTAAAGCCATTAGATTATAGATAAGACCTGGGGGCATGTGGAATTCGCCATGCCCCCAAGCTATACAAATTATAAAGAAAGAGATTTTATATAAAAAAGGATCTTGTATCATAAATTCTTGTCCTAAACTAAAATGACTGGTTGTTTAAAAGGAGGGATGTTTAGATCAAGTCAGAAAGTCCAAGAATGTCTCAGATGATCTGTGTAAGTGAAAGGATTTGTGAAAGGGAATTTATGCAAAAAAAATGTTGTGCAATTCAAAGGTTGTTAGGCCTGCTAAATGCTTAATAAAATGCCACTAAAACTCTTACTGTACAACTTGCCTTCTTAAGTAAGGTAAGGCCTGGGGACATGTGGACTTAGTCACGCCCCCTAGCTATGCTGGAGAGTTGGCTCTTATCTGCACTTCTGCTTGGTATATCTTAGGCTAGGCTCCACACCTAGTACATGATTAAAATTGCTTACCAACCAGGGTTTTCACCAGAAGTAAAAGTCACTAAAAGTTAACAACACAACATGTAATTGAGACTAGTGAAGATACAGTTTTACACATAAGGTGTGTAAGGAAAATAGAATGTACTTTTGGTAAATTATAAGAAGGCCTGGGAATGTGGATTTTTTTGCATAAAGGGTTAAAGGATTGTTTTAAGTTAGATAGAATAAAGCTAAAGATTTAAACAGGTTGTGGAAGGTTTATAAAAATTAATTGTAAAAGATTATGTGTGTAAACATATTGGCTAAAGTTAAAGAGGTATTATTCAGTTTTTCGGTAAATTAAACATTGGAATAGAAGCACAACAGGTTTTTCTTAGAGCACTGATCTGCTGTTTTACAAAAAAATGTAAAGGGTTATAAAACGTTTATAAGAATCTAACCTTATGGTTAAACATTAAAATTGAGTAAATATATCTATAAAGTTTTATTTAAAATTTCAGTTTAACATTAATAGCACATTATTATAAAGGTGAAATTTGGCTTATTTGGTATAAAAATCATACAGGAAGCATTATCAAATGTGAAATGGTGTTTTGCTTTCTTTGGACTGTATTTGCATAAATATGTTACTGGTATATGTTCTAAAGTTATGGGAAACTCCTATAATTCTGATATGACTTAGTGTATGTTATTAATAAATATAATTATAATAATTATAATTGTTATTGTAAAACTTTGCATGTCACAGAAGTAAACAAAGTTCCTTATCAATTGTGGCTTTAATAGTGACTGTCCTAAAACTTTTTATCATTCACAGTCAACTGCTGTCTTCTTTTAATCCTCTTTAGAAGGTGGTTTATAATCAACTATAGAACTCTAGTAGGTATTCTTAAATGCAGGTTTCTAATAACTGGAAATTGTAACATTAGAATAGAGAAAATAACTTTCAGAACTCTCATGAAGAGCTGGAATGTTCATGAATATCAAACAGAACAGGAGTTAACTGAATTAACTGAACCAATAGAAAACTTTTTAACTTTGCTTAAAACGTTGCTGATCCTTTGTTTTTTCAGTGTCAAGGAAACTTTTCTTTTGAGCTATTCACAGCTTGTAGCAATCGAGCAAAGTATACTGCTGTGAACAAAATTTGGAGCATATTTGTTTCTCTCTACCTGATTTCTCCAGAATTTGGAAACTACTCATTAGTATTCTTAACTTATGGCAACATAGTTATTTGCTTAAGTGCAGTAAGAATCTGTTTTCTTCTGTAACAGGACACAACTGGAGAAACTGGTTATTTTACCAAGACTTTGACTGTAATGGTGTGCTTTCCTTTAAGGAATCAAACTTGACTTGTAGAGCCAATAAAAGCCCTTTGGGGAACTGGCCTCATACCTTGCCTACACAGTCCCTGTACAGGGTTTCTGACCTATGGTAAGTAAAGAATGTCACTTTCTCACAGGTCCAGGAGCCCCAAGTTATCTGGGAACTTCAAAAGGAGAGGAATTTACCCAACTCATAGGTATTTGAGGGTACAAACCCATGGCAGGGTTTGGCTTTAAAAAACTCTTATATGAGATTCCTTATGAAACAGAGTTCCATCAAAGCCAATTAAGAAGCCTATGTGAAAAATAATTATTCTTGCTGACCTTTATACAAATTATCAGGCCAAGTATAATAAAGCAAATCAGTCTTACCATAATTTGTCTTTAGTAAAAATGAGAAACTGGAGAGAGAAATAGTATTTTTCAAGAACTGTGGTACACTTGTTATTAAATTCTAGTCTCATTGTTTTTAAGTTTGTTTCTGCAATTTAGGCTAACCCCACTTATTCCTGTGAACCAACCAATGATCCCTGACTGCTGTTTAGAAAAAACAAGAGGGATGGGAAATAAAAAAACCTGGATCAGTATTCTAATTCTGGGCATATTACAATCAGCTAACAACCCCATATCAGCTTAGTTCCAACAGTTGCCTAGTTCACGAAAAGTCTTCTAATTTAGTTTACCTGGAATAACTTAATTTATTTTGTTTTGCTCTTGTGGAATATATTACTGTTACACTCTTTGTGTAGGAATAAGAAACAAGCTTACTGAATGTCTTCTTAAACTAAACACTTATCAATCTTCCAGCTATCACCTCTTGTCGAAACTCAAGAGTTATAAATGGCCCTCACCATACTGATGCTTTCTAACTAAGTTCCTCTTTACCCCGAACACAAGAGACCCTAATATTTAGGCAGGAATATCATCATCCCTATTAAGCCTGAAGACATTACAGAAGATGGATCTTCATCCCTCTGCAACCCTTATGATTAAGGGTTCTCTTACAACATGGAGGTGGGAAATGTCAGAGGGATGTGAACCAGAACAACGCCATCTTGAATAGGAGCTGGGTAAAATGAGGCTGAGACCTACTAGGCTGCACTCCCAGACAGTTAAGCCATTCTAAATCACAGGATAAGATAAGAGGTTGGCACAAGATACAGGTCATAAAGACCTTTCTGATAAAATAGGTTGCAGTAAAGAAACTGGCTAACTCCTACCAAAACCATGATGGCCACGAGAGTGACCTCTGGTCATCCTCACTGCTACACTCCCATCAGTGCCATGACAATTTACAAATGCAATGTCAACTTCAGGAAGTTACTCTATATGCTCTAAAAAGGGGAAGCATGAATAATCCACCCCTTCTTTAGAATATCATCAAGAAATAACCATAAAAATGGACAATCAGCAGCCTTCAAGGCTGCTCTGTCTATGAAGTAGCCATTTTTTTACTCCTTTACATTCTTAATAAAGTTGCTTAATAAGTCGCAGTTTGTACTGCAGACTCGCCCTGAATTCTTTCTTGCACGGGATCCAAGAACCCTCTCTTGGGGTCCGAATCAGGACCCCTTTCCTGTAATATATTTCTGGGGACCACAGAAGGGACTATAGCGCAGAAACCCTGACCCAATGGCTATCTCTGGGTGAATGCTGGGGTCCTGTAACAATGGTAGTATGTAAGAAACCATTTTTCAGAATTCTGCAAAACAACCCTGGGAAAAAAAATGAATGTCATGGTCTGAAAAAGAAAACTTTTTTGAAATTATTTATGATATTCATTCAACCCAAAGTCAAGAGGTATCTTAGCAAGTATTCTCAAGCTCCAAAGATCTAACCTCAACACTGGGACTACAGAACTCTCAGTGAAACACAAATATTATCATGTCATCTTTGTTTTCTTAAAATATCTGATGGCTTGCTTCCCTAACAACTACAGCCAAAGTCCTAACCAAGCATACAGGGCTCTTTACGGTGGGATCCTGCTCCAATCTTACTACCATCCTCCAACCCTGCCTTCCAGTCACATCACCTTTTTCACCACTCTAAGCTTGCCATGTTCTCCCATGACTCTTTGCCTTCACACATGCTTTTCCTTTTTACTGGCATGTCCCATCTTCCCTTTGTCTGTCTAGTCATCACTGATTTATCTGTCAAAGCACAGATTATCCTTCTTTCTACCATGAATACAGTATAGACACAGCTGTCTCATAGAATTTAGTAATATATAGAAGAAAATGAGAGTAAGAGGTGTTGTAATTTGTTGTTGTTGCTTTTAAATAATAACCAGAAATAGTAGCACAGAATTATCAATAGATATTTCAAACTTGGTTTCAACCATAAAATCATTCTTTACTTTTTTTAATGAACACCTTAATTTATGCCCAACATATAAATTAGATATAAGCAGAATTATGCTGAGAGAAGCTTTGCTGGAAAGGCAGACTCCCAGGCAGCATTGCTTAGGGCACATTCAGTCATTCATTCAGCTCAAAGTTATTGAGCACGGGTTATGTGTTAGTTATGTGCCCAGTACTATGCAGGCCCTCCATGTCTATCCACAAAAACTTTTATTGTACCTGCTCCCCTGAAGTATCCAATTAGGCACGATTTGAAAAGTCACTTTTCCTAGTTCACTGCCATTTTACAGATAAAGTAAATGTGTCTCATAAAGATTATGTGACTTCCTCAGGTCCTCTCAACAAATTACAAGCAAAACTCCAAACTCTTGAGTTTCAGCTATTAAGCTATGCTCCTTCGTGAAGCTCAACCAGGAAAAAAAATATAATATCTGGTACCTTCTCATGTTTTCTGGTTCTCTGTACTAAAAAAAATAAAAATGCTGATTTTTGAAAATTATTTAAGGTTCAATTGATAAAATCTATAGTTTATTTATTAGGAAGCCATAAATGCCCCACCACTGCCATAGAACAGCCTAAATTTCATTGCCACTTTATTTCCATCTTTAAGCACTTTTTAATTTCAGCTCCAACAAATGTATCACATACTTGAATATGTTGATAAAGACATAGGATTCACTGTTGTTTATATCCCATTATTACTCACCCAGAAGAAGATGTCTTATTTGAAACACAAGTTTTATTGCATACATGAAAAGGACTTGAGCCAGAGGTTAGCATTTGATATATGTTATTTCCTTAGGTCCCTTCCCTCAATCACTTTCATCCACTATGGTATCAATAATGTCACAAAACCTTAGAAGATAAGGGAGTCTAAATATGATAATTAACAGAGAAAGCAATAAATTAAACCAAAATCCTCTAAGGAAATGGTTGACTAGAGAGAGTCGAAGAAAGAAGGCTTTATTTTCTCATTCGTTCTTTGAATATGCTTAAAATGCTTTTTAATATTCATTATATAAAATATGGAAAATAAAAATCATAAAGAGGAAAAAATTCTCCCATTATTTACACTTATCTATGTGTAGATACCATTGCTATAAAACTTTAAACTCCATCATTTTATTTCTTGCTATAATGACTCATTATCACATTATAATCAATTCCTATGCTATGAAATACATATTTTAAAACCAAATTGCAATCCTTGTACAATATCCCATCAAATATTCATTGCACAATTAATTTAACCATTACATTATAATTGGATATCAAGATTTCCAGTTTTCCCTTTCATAAATCAATTTACAACATATACCCTTGTTTTCAGATTGTCTAAGCACAGATTTTTAGAAGTAAAATTAGTAGGTAAAATACAAAAACATCTTTAAGGCTCTTGCCAAACTGCTTCCTAGAAAAGGTATACCAAATTACACTCTAACCAACTGTGTATGAGAGTATGTTACATGTTCTTAATAATCTGTCTTTAATCTTCAAATGCATTTGAAAGAGGAATAGCAATTTCACCTGAAACAAAACTAGAATTGTATAGTGTAATGAGGCAGAATCTTGGAGAGCTTTAGTCTTAGTGAAGTTACTCTACTACCACTACCCTCTACCTCAGTGTTCACAGATTCAACACTATTAATGAAGCTATAACATATTTCTAATATGCAAAAGGGGATAAAGAGGATAATTTCACTTTAAGTACCTGAAGGCAGTAAACTAAACAAGGCTTCTTCTTGAGGTCTCTTACTGCTCTAAGTTATTGTATTGATTATCTATAAAATCCTTCTTCAGGAATAATTCAGTATCAGCTATTTTGAATAATAATGAATAAGTCTCAATGATCCCCCTATTTTTAGGACAAAGGAATAAATGCATTAATGACATTTTGATAGACATTGAAGCTACCACCAGATCCCTCCTTCTTTTGACACAATTAAGTTATGCACTGTTAATTAATCTCTCTTTATGAATCTAATGGAGCTGGTATTATTAAGTCAGTGAAAGCCAGTGGAGGGAGTCAGGCAAGTGACGTTTGCCCATAAAATATTTTTACAATCCTTCCTGGGAATGAGGAGCTCAAGTAGCTCTTCACAGGAATTTAATTCTCATTCATTTCTTGGGAAGAAAAGAAAGCTCACCTTTACATTTAAAGGAAATAAAAAGTATAACCAGGCAGTCATGCAGTCATGCCAAGCAAAAGGAAGTTGCTCTCTGGATGTCAATCTGACAATCTCTAGGAGTGTCAAAACCTCCAAGGAATTAACCCAGGAACAATGTAGTGAATAAAACCAAACCAAATTAACTTCCATTATTTAAAAATAAAAGGTCATATTCAGCAATAAAAGACTGCCACAACCAGTGAAGGGTTATAGGTTAAACTTCATTGGTTTCACTTTAGAGATAAATTTCCTGTGACTAGACTTCATACATAAAAATGAGACCTAAAGTTTTTGTTCCAAAAACGTAGGGAACAAATTCTACCAGGTTTTTCACAATCTTAGTTTTGCAATAACAACAAACAGCAATTGTTATGATTTTTTAACTTGTTAGGCAGTAAATGTCTTGGGCCACTAACTTTCCAAAGACAGGACTTTGATGAAATTTAGAGTTTCTACTGTGCTTTGTTCTTAATCTCATGTCTTTACTGTCTTACGTGCAGATATTTGACTAAATAACAGTACTTTTACACACCTGTGAAAGTATTTTCTAGAATTGGAAATATACTTTTAAGTGTATTTACTGCCCAGAAAAAACAAACAATATTTTTTTCTACTGGCCATGATCTGTTTAGTCAGTGATGTTCCCATCTTTAAAAGCATGAGTCGGTCAGGAGCTTGAGACCAGCCTGGCCAACATGGGGAAACTCTGTCTCTACTAAAAATACAAAAATTAGCCAGGCGTGGTGACAGGCGCCTGCAGTCCTAGCTACCAGGGAGGCTGAGGTAGGATAATCACCTGAACCCAGGAGGTGGAGGATGCAGTGAACCAAGTTCACGCCACTGCACTCCAGCCTGGGTGACAAAGCGAGACTCTATCCCAAAAAGAAAAAAAAAAAAGAAAGAAAGAAAGAAAGAATGAGCCACCTCATACCAAGTGGGAGTGAACTGGCACCACTGCTTTGGAAAATTATCTGACTATATTGTAACAGTTGGACATGCATATATTCTGAGACCCAAAAGAATTTCACTTGTAGGTATATATGCAACAGAAATATCTATATATATGCAGCAAATCTTGTGAACTACAGTGTGTATAGCAGCACTATTCATAATAGCTCCAAACTGAAAATTACTCAAAGATTCATTAATGTTGAAATAGATAAATACTAATACATTGTGGCACAGTCATACAATGGACCGCTTTTCAGCAATGAGAATGAAAGAAGTAACAACTATACATAGCATAAATCCATGGATCTCAACAACATAATGTTGACTGAAAAAGAGCTTGATACAAAAGAGTATAGTCTACATTCATATAAAGTTCAAAAATGCAAAACTCATTTCTGGTGCTGAAGGTCAAGGTTTATACTATTCTTGAGGGCCAGAGTTGGTTAATTTCTGAAGAAGACATGGGAGATGGACTTCTGTGGTTCTGATAATAAGGTTTTAATATCCTGGCTACACATGTGTCCACTTTGTGAAATTTTATCACACTATTTATTTATAATATAATTTGTTCACTTTTCAGTATTGTGTAATATCTCAATTTTGAAAATTTACTTTAAAAAGTTTAGTTTAAAAAGGACTATTTAAATATTCTCACCACACACTCACAAAATGGATAACTGTATGAGGTAATGTTAGTTTGATTGTAGTGATTGGTTCATTATATATACATATATCGAAACATCACACTGTATACCTAAAATATTTGCAATTTTTGTTTATAAATTATACTTTAATGGTGAAAAAAAGTTTACATTAAAAACAAAGTTACTTATTAAACAAACAGGTAGTATTTAAAGAGAAAAAATAAATATGTGAAACAGAATTAGTTGCCAAATAAATTATTTCTTAGAATGACTGTGATTTTGAAAGTTGATGTTTAAATCTACCAGTCTTCCAACAGAAACAGCAAAGCAAAGTAAGCTGTCTTCCCAAATTATTTATACAATTTAAGATATATACACACACACAAAACACCAACTGTAGAAAGTAAAGGTAGTCAAAATAGGTCACAGAGTATTAAATGAAGCAAAGAATATATTGATTGGTTATATTTTTTATATTACATCTAAATCCAAAAAGATTTTGAGAGCTGATGATATAAAAGAATATATATATATTCAGATACATACATACATATTCTCATATACCATATATGTGTATATTCATGTGTGTGTGTGCATATAGATTTTTAAAAATCAAGTATACATAAAATAACAGCTACAAAGTTATATTGAAAAGGTTGGGAAATTAAGTGGAAACAAGATAAATCAAAATATATTTCAGCAATTGAAGTCATATTGAAACATTTTTTCACAACACTAACACTTTCATAGGTTACAGATTTATATATCAATGTGTGTATGTATACATGTATATATATCAGTGTGTATGTGTGAAAAAAATATATATATCAGTGTATGTATGTGTAAAATGACTATGTACAATAAAATCAGAAATCTTTCAAAGAGCACAAGCTCTTCCTTTCACACTCTCAATATGCTGACATTTATCAAAGCAGACCCTCATCAACATGTTTTCATTGAGTAAAGCCTATTACATTATTACTTATAGTTGAAATAGGATAGCAATATTTGACTGAGCTTTCTGGTAAATTAAACTTTTCACTATAAGCAAAGTTTGCCTCAGGAATTTAGTCCTCTGGAACCACTGAAATAGACAAAAAAGTATAGGTATTTAAATATTTACATGCACAAGTATGCTTCCTAGAATTTTCCATGGCAGTAATACATGCATAAATAATACGTAAGAAACAACCTATGCACCATAAGAAATATAATTATATAGATTATATAAAGTACTGATTCATGCCAAGTGAAGGATTCTAGGAACAAAAGATCATATATGATATGATTCCACTTATATGAAATGAGAAGAATAAACAAATCTATAGACACAGAAAATATAACAGTGGCTGTCAGGGGTCCAAGGGATGCTGCAGTGGAAAGTAATTGCCCATGGGAATTCTTTGAGAGATGATGAAAATGTTCTGGAATTAGACAGTGGTAATGGTTGCATAACCTTGTGGATATACTAAAAACTACTAAATTGTACATTTTTAAATAATGAATATTATAATACGTGAATTATATCTCAATTTTTAAATAGTGGCTACTTCAGGGAAAAGAGAAGTAATTACCTGAACATGGCATGGAGGAGGCTTTAGAGGACATAAAAATACTTCTAAAAATCTTGATCCTATCCCAGCACTTTGGGAGGCCGAGACGGGTGGATCACGAGGTCAGGAGATCGAGACCATCCTGGCTAACATGGTGAAACCCCGTCTCTACTAAAAAATACATAAAAAACTAGCCGGACGAGGTGGCGGGCGCCTGTAGTCCCAGCTGCGCGGGAGGCTGAGGCAGGAGAATGGCGTAAACCCGGGAGGCGGAGCTTGCAGTGAGCTGAGATCCGGCCACTGCACTCTAGCCTGGGCGACAGAGAGAGACTCTGTCTCAAAAAAAAAAAAAAAAAAAAAAAAAAAAACTTGATCCTAGCAGCAGTTACATGGTATACACATATGCAAAAATTTATTGATCTGCATACTTATGACTTGAACACTTTATGTGTGTGCATGTGTGTATACCTTTCTATGATAAAATACTATATGAAAAATCATCACTGTCACTTTCTCCAACCACTAAAAATATTGACATTAGGCAAATTCGATCAAAATTAATTTGCACTATCTGTAGAGAAGAACATCTCATGAGTCATAAGTACTTCATTTCATTTAACAACTACATAGGCCTGGTATAGAGTGTCTGCTATATGTGGGACATGAATAGGAGACTGCATTTAAAAATGACTCCAAACAGTTTCCACATGCAGGCTACTTGCTTATCTCACTACGAAGTCAAGACAAATCTTTAGCATTCTGCAACAGGAAGCCAGCTTCACGGGAAATTATAGGCAGCAGCTCTGAGGGAGGTATATAAAAGGAATGCTTGGGGAACAATGAGTTGGTTTACACAGGCCAAAGCAAAGTGAAAACTAGGCAATTATGCAATTATTTAATCAACTATATGAATTGTGAAACCTCTATCTGCATGTGACAGATTCAGCTTTTCTTTATTTTTTTGTCATTCCATTAAGTAATTTATTTTTCATATACTTTTATATTTTTATTTTTTTAATTTTAATTTTTTTTTATTATACTTTAAGTTCTAGGGCACGTGTGCACAACGTGCAGGTTTGTTACATATGTATACATGTGCCACGTTGGTGTGCTGCACCCATTAACTCATCATTTACATTAGGTATATCTCCTAATGCTATCCCTCCCCGCTCCCCCCACCCCATGACAGGCCCTGATGAGTGATGTTCCCCTTCCTGTGTCCAAGTGATCTCATCATTCAATTCCCACCTATGAGTGAGAACATGTGGTGTTTGGTTTTCTGTTCTTGCAATAGTTTGCTCAGAATGATGGTTTCCAGCTGCATCCATGTCCCTACAAAAGACATGAACTCATCATTTTTTATGGCTGCAGAGTATTCCATGGTGTATATGGTGTAAATGTGCCACATTTTCTTAATCCAGTCTGTCATTGATGGATGTTTGGGTGGAGTCCAAGTCTTTGCTATTGTGAATAGTGCCACAATAAATATATGTGTGCATGTGTCTTTATAGCAGCATGATTTATAATCCTTTGGATATATACCCAGTAATGGGATGGCTGGGTCAAATGGTATTTCTAGTTCTAGATCCTTGAGGAATTGCCACACTGTTTTCCACAATGGTTGAACTAGTTTACAGTCCCACCAACAGCGTAAAAGTGTTCATATTTCTCCACATCCTCTCCAGCACCTGTTGTTTCCTGACTTTTTAATGATTGCCATTCTAACTGGTGTGAGGTGGTATCTCATTGTGGTTTTGATTTGCATTTCGCTGATGGCCGGTGATGATGAGCATTTTTTCATGTGTCTGTTGGCTGCATAAATGTCTTCTTTTGAGAAGTGTCTGTTCATATCCTTTGCCCACTTTTTGATGGGGTTGTTTTTTTCTTGTAAATTTATTTGAGTTCTTCGTAGGTACTTTTGTTTTGTTTGTTTTTTTGCTTGTTTTTTTGAGACAGAGTCTTGCTCTGTCGCCCAGGCTGGAGTGTAGCAGGGGTTGGTTGTACAGATTATTTCACCAGCCAGGTATTAAGCCTAATTAACTACCCATTAGTTATTTTTCCTGATCCTCTCCCTCCTCCCACCCTCCATCTTCCACCAGGCCTCAGTGTGTGGTGTGCACCTCTATGTGTCCATGTGTTCTCGTCATTTAGCTTTCCCTTGTAAGTGAGAATATGCAGTATTCAGTTTTCTGTTTCTGTCTTAGTTTGCTCAGGATAATGGCCCTGAGCTCCATCTATGTCCTTGAAAAGGACATGATCTCATTCTTTTATATGGTTGCATAGTATTTCATGGTGTATATGTACCACATTTTCTTTATTCAATCTATCATTGATGGATATTTAGGTTGATTCCATGTCTTTGCTATTGTGAATAGTGACAATGAACAGATACATGCATGTGTCTTCATAATGGAATGATTGATATTTTTGGGGGTATATACCCAGTAATGCGATTACTGGGTCAAATTTATATTCTTTGGGGTATATAGCCAGTAATGGGATTACTGGGTCAAATGGTATTTCTGTTTTTAGGTCTTTGAGGAATTACCACACTGTCTTCCATGATTGTTGAACTAATTTACACTCCCACCAACAGTGTATAAGAGTTCCTTTCTCTCCACAACCTCACCAGCATTTGTTATTTTTTGACTTTTTAATAACAGCCATTCTGACTGCTGTGTGACGGTATCTTCTTAAATTTGCAAGAAAAAAAACAAGCAACCACGTAAAAAAGTGGGCAAAGGATATGAAAGACACTTTTCAAAAGATGACATATGTGCAGCCAACAATCATATTGAAAAAAAAAAAAAGCTTTTCTTAAATAACGGGTACATGATAATGAATTTCTATAATTAAATATAGGGTACATTATCTTAACTAAGTTTGTATCAGCGCTATTGATGAGACTTCAAAACAGAACAGTAAACACTGCTAGTTGTTTATTTAGTAATGTATATGCTATCATAGTAACTAAAATGGTAGGACCAAAAATTAGCAAACTTTTTTTATTTGCATGAGCCCATTTCGTAAACAGAGGGGAAATATATTTTTTTAACTTTAAGAAATGCCTTTAAAGCTCATCAGTATTCTACATGTTAGACATCAAACTATCACCTTTTTGAAAGAGCATATTATGTTGACATTATTTGAAGGGGCTTTAGGGCAATAAGCCCTAACCTGAATTTTAGTTTATGTATTATTTACATTGCTGTCTGTCACCAATGTCTTCAGAGCTGAAAACCTAGGCATGTCAGTAATATTATTTATTCAGACATAATTTTCATTATCCATAAAAATAGCCATGAATATCAGAATAAGTAAAAATATCCATGAGTAGCAAAAAAGCTGTTACAGAGTATGCAGGTTTTATATGTAAAAGAGGCCCTCAAGCATCTCTTAAAGCCTTAAATAATTCTATCAGTCTCAAATCCTGCAAACATGATCTACTTTCTGCCCATGGCAGATCAAAGACAGCAAATTGATAGAAATGTGCCTGGAGGTGAATGTGCTGATGGTAAGGAAAAACCGTAGACCACAGCCTAATGCCAAAGAAGTATTCAAAAAGCTAAAGCATAATAATGAACATATGGAAACCAAAGTTAAAAACACAACAACATTTTCAATGAGTCCACAGAAAATGAAATACTTAGGTATAAATGTAATAAAATATAGACAGGAGTTGTATCTTAACAATTATAACATTTCATGAAATTGATGAAAGAAATCAAGGAACACCTAAATTAGTAGAGAGATACACCATGTTAATAAATTGAAGGGCCTAAAATAGGAAATATGTGAATTGTCCCTAAATTAACCTTTACATTTATACAACTCTTATAAAAGTCCCAGAAAATTTTCTTTGTAGATACTGATAAGCTTATTCTAAAATTCATACATTAAGGCACTACACCTGGAAGACCTAAAACCACTGAAAAAGGAACAAAGTAGGGGAAATCACTCTATCCAATGTTAGGCATACTTTATAGCTATAGCAATTAAGACAGCATGATGTTGACCGAGGGACAGACACATAGACTGATGGAACAGGATAGAAAACCCAGAAATATACCAACACAGATATGCTCAGCTAATTTTTTACCAAGGAGCAAAAGCATTTTAACAGAGGAAAGACAGTCTAGTCTTTCAACCAATTGTGCTGGAGAAACTAGACATCATTTAGCAAAAAACAAAGAAAAAAGTTTAACCTCAACCTAACCCTCAAACCTCATGTAAAAATTCTTAAAAATGTATCAGGACTTAAGTGTACTATGTAAAATGGAAAAAAAAAAAAAAAAGCTTTTTAGAAAAAAAGAAGAAAATATTTAGGACCAGGGCCAGTTAGAGTCCTAAACCTTGACACCAAATGTACAATACATATAATGAATGTTATCAATCATTTTCATAGATACAGTTGGTTCAGACATTAAAAGAAATAAAAAAGAACACCAAAAATTTAATCCTTTCAAAAACCATACAATGCAAATACTATTATCTCTATTTTACAAAGGTTAATAACAGATCCACGGTCTGGGTGAATTTAAAGTCCTCTTTCTCTTTCTATAACACAGCATTCCTTCTGAATACAGAAATAATAAACAGATTTATTCTAGGTCCAGCTGTAATGGTTGGAGGTGCACCTGGCTGTAGAATCCTGGTCTAATTCAGTATGCTCTCCAGTATGGTTCTCACAACTCCACCTGGTTCTTTTGGAAACATTTCCTGAAAGACCCTCAAATTGTGACCATGGACTTCTCTGTGGAGCCCACCCTATCCTACAACACTTCTATCAATTTATAGCAACATGTCCACCTGTCCCTTGTTCCAATCTTTCTAACCTTTTGACATTATTTCTGTTCCTCGAATTGACCATTGATCTTATCCTACTCACTTCCATAAGGATAATCATTTTCTGCACTTAGCTTATCCCCTTTCAAAAGTCAAAAGTTTTTCTGTTTCAGAGTAACTGAATCAGAAAGCCCATACATTGCCTTGATATGAGGTACAGATTGTCATGCTACACCTTATTAGAACACTGAGAGATGGGTGGGATGAGTAATGGAGTCATGGTAAAATTAAATACCTCTAAACACCTAGCAGTCAAATTCATGCATAGTCTCTGTTAGTAGCAGTTCATTAACTTAATTATGATCCCCAAACCACTGGCCATCCTCAACACTTCCACACTATCCATTTAACCCCTCCTGTCTTCACTTTTTGAAAGGCCAGCACAAATTCCTATTGGCCATCATTATAAACTCTTCAGATTATTCTTTCTCCATCATGTCATCTCTGATTTACTCCTCTTTGGCTAGATAACATCACGTAATTCTGCTGAATGGTTTTGCTTCAAAATGATGAGTATAATCTTAAAATTGGCATTCATCATTATCTGGAATTACTATTATATTTCTCTGACATTTATGCATCCCCACTTGTCAATATGACTATTTGATACATTTTCCCCTTTCTTCAATCTTCCCCTAAATCTGCTCATTATTTCATCTTATTTTTTATTTAAAAGCAATAGATGCTGGATTTCTTTCAGCTTAATGATCTGCCTTGCAGCAAACCAATCTTTCTATTTAGAGCAACTATAAAGCTTGATAAAACACAAAAGCAAAGAAAAAACTTTTTAAAAATCTGAAAACATCAAACATACAGAAAAACATCCACTATTTAACAAATCCCAGAGAAAAAAATTCACCAATATGAGCCCAAAATTCTATTTAATTTTTTTCCCTATAGACTATATTTACTAATTTATAAGTGATGCAGACAGAGTTTCAGATGCTGAGCAAAAATTTCAGCAGTTCAGGGCTACCGAGACAACCAATGCTTGAGATCACAAGATTTTGAAGAAAAAGAAACCACAGAGACATGAGCAAGAGTCTGAATACTTTTTCCCTAAAGGCATTCACTGATTCTTAAGCACCACAGGTCAAAACATGGTAAAACTAGCAGAGTTTATGAAAATCTAACTGTGCTGAGATAAAGTTTGGAGTTCAGGGCCTACAAGGTTAGGGGAGCATTAGTAAACAGAGTTTTAGCTGGGATTCCTGAAATATTACATGCAAATTAGAATACTTCAGTACTACAAAAAACTCTTTTTTTACTTTAAATTAAAATTTTATATATTGAAACATTTTTTACCTTAAAAAGAACATGTTTAATTTAAAAGTCCATAATTGTGCAGATTTTTTTATTTTTTATGATTATTACTTTATTCTTTTCTACTTGTATTTTACATTCAGGGGTACATATGCTGGTTTGATACTTGGGTATATTGTGTGACGCTGAAGTTTGGGAAATGAATGATCTTGTCACCTAGGTACTGAGCATACTATCCAATAGTTAGTTTTTCAGCCATTGTCCTTCTCCCTCCCTCTCTCCTCTAGTAGTCCCCAGTCTATTGTTGCCATCTTTATGTCCATTAGTACGCAGTCTTTTGTTTCCACTTATAAGTGAGAACATGTGGTATTTGCTTCTGTGTTTCTCTGTTAATTTGCTTAGGATAATAGCCTCCAGCTGCACCCATGTTGCTGCAAAGGACTACGATTTCATTGTTTTTTTTTATGGCTGTATAGTATCCCATGGTGTATATGTATCACATTTTCTTTATCTAATCCACCATTGATGGGCACGTAGGTTGATCCCATGTCTTTGCTATTGTGAATAGCACTGCAGTGAACATATGGGTATATATGTCTTTTTAGTAGGATGATTTGTTTTCTTTTGCATATATACCTAGTAATGAAATTGCTGGATAGAATGGTAGTTCTGTTTTAAGTTCTTTGAGAAATCTCCAAACTCCTTTCTACAGTAGTTGAACTAATGTACATTCCCACCAACAGTGTATATGTGTTTCCTGTTCTATGAAGCCTTGCCAGTATCTGTTGTTTTTGACTTTTTAATTATAGCCATTCTGACTGATGTGAAATGGTATATCATTGTGGTTTTGATTTGCATTTCACTGATGATAAGGGATGTAGAGTATTTTTTCATTTCTTTTTTTTTGACCATTTGTATGCCTTCTTTTGAGAAATCTCTTACTAAACTAAACTAACTGACACCTAATCTAACTGCTTTCCAGAAGACAAAGAAAAATCTCTCTGGAGAAAGTTGACATCATCCAGAATCACATCACTTTTTCATATTCAGCATCTAATAAAAATTTAACAGGCAAACTAAGACAGGACCAAGAGAAAAAATAGGCAATACAAACACATCCATAGGTGATTAACATATTGAACTTGCCGGATTATTGCTTTTTAAAATAGAGTCTATATATTTCCAGATGGAAAGGTTTCTCTTTCTTTCTTCATTCATTCATTCTTCCTTTCTCTTTTTCTATTTCTTTCTTTGTTCCTTTCTTTCTTTCTCTCTGACTTTGTCTCTCTTGCTTTTATACTTCTTCTCTTGTTTCCTTCTTTATTTCCTCCCTCCTGCCTTCCTGTCTCCCTTTGTTCTACTATAATCAGAGAACATGCTTTCATTTGTTCTGCCTAATTGAAATGTTTGAGGTTGTCTTTGTGATCAAATATACAGTTTAAAATTTCCATATTTATTTGAAAGGAACTTGTATTCTATATTATCAGAGTGCAAATTTGGGTATCTATCAATAAGCTCTATCTAACTGACTTTATTGTTTAAATTACCTACATCCATTCTTATTTTTGTGTACCTAACTGAAAGTGATGTCTTAAAGTATTATATAGACTGAAAATGCTGGGTTAAAGTGTTATATTATTTTTGTGCTAAACTCTTCTTTCATTTATATTTTCTATTTTATAACATTACAGCCATGTTGTCACATATATATTAACTCCTATAGCTTCATTGTGAATCATGATCTTTATGTAGCCAAATGCATTTTGTCAAATTTCCTTATTTATTTCACTTGCCTGGTATACCTTTACCCATCTCTTTATGTTTGGCTTTTATTATTGTTTTAGATTGTGTGTGTGTGTGTGTGTGTGTGTGTGAGCATTTTCATGGATTTTCCTTTGTAAGCCAATCTAAAAATATTTTCTTCTAATAGGTGAGTTAAGCACAACTGGTATGTTTGGGCTAAACTCTATCATATCATCTTATATTTACTACATGTTAGCATATAAATATGTATCTTTATAATATAGCTTTTTTGTTCTGTTTTTTACTTTAAAAGATGTATATTGTAATTTATTTCTTTTGATATTTAAAACTTTTGTATTAAAACTTACCTATATATAAACCTTAATCTTTTTTCCTTACTAATGATATCTGTAAGATCAAGTTGATTTTCCATATAGTATTCATGTGGTTATCTCTCTTACCTCCCCATATTTTGGTAATTTTGTTACATCTATTTTATCAGAGCATTTATAGTTACTTTCATCATATATATTTTACTTTACTATTTTTCTGTATCTTACAAAATTTTTTTCAAGGAATTTAAAACATGAAAGAACTTCATGAGTCAGAAATTTTAAAAAATCAGTACAGAAATAGAAATATAGGGGGTGATCAAGGTCAGAAGATAAATGAAAGGAAAAAAGAAAAATAACCTTATAAATGAAGACTAACTTACAAGGTGCTCACGTTCTATCTTCTATTATGTAAGGAGCATAAGAATAAATATAGAAGAGTAAATGAAAAGATTTGAAAAACTTAATGCAACTAAAACACAAAAAATTGTATAAAAGGTACAAAAATGTCATAAAGACAGATGTAAAGGTGTTTAAAGACAGGTGTTTATATTTGCAAACAAATATATTCAGTGCTCACCAACAGTCTCTACCAATGTTTCCCCAATAATATCTTGGCTGTCTCATTCTTTTACTTTGCTACCCAAAGTATGGTTTGTGAACTAGGAGCATGGGCATCACCTTGCCTTGGTGCTTGCTAGAAACATAGATTATTCACTCACATCTCCAGACTAATAGATCTGCATTTTAACAAAGTCTGCTTGCAATTCTCATGTGTATTAACATTTGAGAAGCACTGTCATAATAGAATCATCAAAGTAAGTCTCTGAATACAGTATTCCCTGAGATCATATTTTTCTATTTTCTGTAGACTTTATTCATAAAGGACAGCCTGCTTAAATATAAAATTCTTAACTCACACATTTTTTTGAGGATCCAAAAAATATTGCTCTATTGTTGTTTTGTTGTGTATATTACTATCAAGAAGTCTGTTGTCAACTTTATTATTTTACTCTGTAAGCGACCAGATCTTTTTGTCTGATTTTATCATACTTTAAAATCAAATTGTTCTTGTAGAATATATGTTGAAGTTGATCACAGGTCCATTTTCCCAGGTATACAATGGGCCAGGTACGTAGCTTTGGGTTTTTGTCTGTTTGTTTCAGTGATGCTTTCCTGAATTATAGTTTAGAAGTTAGTTCTGTTTTATTTCATGTTTTGATGGGCACCAATTATACACATATTGGATCTTTACACCTGTCTTCTCTATTAAATCTATGCACCCTTCATATCTCTTTTTATGTTTAGTTCCATTAATTTTTTTGAATCATTTCATTTACTCCTCTGTATTTGTTCTTATGTCCCTTACATAAGATAAGATAAAATGTGAGAACCTAATAAATGAAGTCAGTTTTCATTTATAAGGTTATTTTTCTTCTTGTTTTTCATTTATCTTCTAACCTTGATCAGCCCCTATATTTCTATTTCTATACTGATTTTTTTGGGGTTTCTGATTCATGAAGTATTTTAATATTTTAAATTCCTTGTTTCTATATTTAATTTAATTTGTGTGTTATATTAGTGATCTGTATTATAGCTCTTTGTGGGAGATTGGCTTTCAGGTTGAAAAGTCTGATTTTTATTACCTGATTTCTTTTCCAGTATCATTATGTGAATTATTTCTATTTATGCTTACATTTTTCTTAACCAGCAACAGTTGCTGTATTAGTCCATTTTCACACTGCTATAAAGAACTACCTGAGACTGGATGATTTATGTAGAAATGAGGTTTAATTGACTCACAGTTACACATGACTGGGAAAGCTTAAGGACACTTGCAGTCATGACAGAAGGGGAAGGGGAAGCAAGGACCTTCTTCACATGGTGGCAGGCGAGTAAGCAAGCAAGGAGGGAACTGTCAAACACTTTTAAACCATCAGATCTTGTGAGAACTCACTCACCATCATGAAAGAACAGCATGGAGGAAACTTCCCCCATGATCCAATCACCTCCCACACGTCCCTCCATAACATGTGGGGATTATAATTTGAGATGAGATTTTGGTGGGGACACAGACCCGAAGCATATCATTCCACCCCTGGCCCCTCCCAAACCTCATGTCCTTCTCACATTTCAAAACACAATCATACCTTCCCAACAGTCCCCCAAAGTCTAAAGTCATTCCAGCATTAACCTAAAAGCCCAAGTCCAAAGTCTCATCTTAGACAAGGCAAGTTCCTTCTGCCTATGAGCCTGTAAAATCAAAAACAAGTTACTGCCAAGATACAATAGGGATACAGGCATTGGGTAAATGCTCCCATTCCAAAAAGGGAGAATTGGCCAAAACAAAGGAGCTCCAAGATGTCATTTTGAAGTCTGAAATTCACTAGGGCAGCCATTAAACCTTAAAGCTCAAAAATAATCTCCTTTGATCCTGTGCCTAACATCCAAGGCATGCTGATGAAAAGGGTGGGCTCCCAAGGCCTTGGGTAGCTGTGCACCTGAGGCTTTGCAGGATACAGCACCCATAGCTGCTTTCATGGGCTGGCATTGAGTGTCTGTGGTCTTTCCAGGGGCACAATGCAAACTCTCCTCGGATCTACCATTCTGGGGTCTGGAGGACAGTGGCCTTCTTCTCACAGCTTCACTAGGAAGTATACCAGTGAGGACTTTCTGGGGGCTCCAACCCCATATTCCACCTCTGCATTGCCCTAGTAGAGGTTCTCGATAAGGGCTCCACCCCTGCAGCAGGCTTCTGCCTAGACATCCAGGCCTTTCCATACATCCTCTGAAATCGAGGCAGAGGCTCCCAAAGTTCGACTCTTGTCTTCTGTGCACCCACAGTCCCTATACCACACAGAAGCCACCAACACTTGGGGCTTACACCCTCTGAAGCAATGGCCCAAGCTGTACCTTGGCCCCTTTTAGCCATGGTTGGAGTTGGAGTATCTGGGATGCAGGGCACCATGTCCTGAGGCTGCACAGAACAGCAGAGCCCTGGGCCTGGACCACTAAACCAGTATAACCTCCTAGGCCTTTGGGCCTGTCATGGGAGGATCTGCCATGAAGATCTCTGAAATTCCCTGAAGACATTTTCCCCATTGTCTTGGCTATTAACATTCGGTTTTTCTTTACTTATGCAAATGTATGCAGCTGAAGGCTTGAATTTCCTCCAGAAAATGGATTCTACTTTTCTACCACATGGTCAGGCTGCAAATTTTCCAAACTTTTATGCTCTGCTTCACTTTTAAACATAAGTTCCAATGTCAGATTATCTCTTCATGAATGGATATAACTGTTTTCAGAAAAAGCCAGGTCACATCTTGAATGCTTTGCTGCTTAGAAATTTCTTCTGCCAGATACCCTAAATTATCTCTCTCAAGTTCAAAGTTCCATACATCTTTAGGGCAGGAGCAAAATGCCACCAGTCTCTTTGCTGAATCATAGCAAGAGTGACCTTTACTCCAGTTCCCAATAATTTCCTCATCTCCATCTGAGACCACCTCAGCCTGGATTTCATTGCCCATACCACTGTCAGCATTTTTGTCAAAACCATTCAACAAGCCTCTAGGAAGTTCCAAACTTTCCCACATCTTCCTGTCTTCTTCTGAGCCCTCCAAACTCTTCCAACCTCAGCCCATTACCCAGTTCCAAAGTCGCTTCTATATTTGCAGGTTATCTTTATAGTAGGACCTCACTCTTCTGGTATCAGTTTCCTGTATTAGTTTGTTTTCACACCGTTACAGACAGCTACCTAAGACTGGGTAATTTATGAAGAAAAAAGTTTAATTTACTCACAGTTCTGCATGGCTGGGGAGGCCTCAGGAAACCTACAATCATGGCAGAAGGGGAAGGTGAAGCAAAGACCTTATTTACATGGCGGCAGGAGAGTGAGTGAGCAAGAGGGGAACTGCCACATACTTTTAACCCATCGGATCTTAGGCCGGGCGCGGTGGCTCAAGCCTGTAATCCCAGCACTTTGGGAGGCCAAGACGGGCGGATCACGAGGTCAGGAGATCGAGACCATCCTGGCAAACATGGTGAAACCCCGTCGCGAACACGGTGAAACCCCGTCTCTACTAAAAAAATTATAAAAACTAGCCGGGCGAGGTGGCAGGCGCCTGTAGTCCCAGCTACTCGGGAGGCTGAGGCAGGAGAATGGCGTGAACCCGGGAGGCGGAGCTTGCAGTGAGCTGAGATCCGGCCACTGCACTCCAGCCTGGGCGACAGAGTGAGACTCTGTCTCAAAAAAAAAAAAACAAAAAACAAAAAACAACCATCGGATCTTGTGAGAACTCATTCATTGTCATGAGAAAACAGCATGGAGGAAACCACCCCTCAATCCAATCACCTCCCAGCAGATCCCTCCCTAACATGAGTGTTAAAATTCGAGATGAGACTTGGGTGGGGATACAGAGCCAAACCATATCAGTTGTTGATCCTCTGTGTGGCAGAAAAGGAAGAGTTAGGTCAAGGGAAGATGCATGGGAAGATATTTTTTCTGTATCTTAGCAGATTTTTTTCAAGAGCATCTTTTTATATCATTACAGCTAAGGGCA
This sequence comes from Colobus angolensis palliatus, assembly GCF_000951035.1. NCBI lineage: Eukaryota > Metazoa > Chordata > Mammalia > Primates > Cercopithecidae > Colobus > Colobus angolensis. Next base: position 11,277,967 of record NW_012119265.1, read on the forward strand.
GTTTATTTAATAAACAAGGTTTTTTGGATCTGACTTTCATTAGATTCCTTATCTAAAACCCTTCCTTCCTTCCCTTCCTCATTAAGCTTCCAAAGAAAGCATTGCTTTTCCAAGGCTTTCCTTATCCCCAGAAATGTGGCCTTCCCAAAACCGTGCATTTTCTAAGCCATCTGACTGCACAGTAGCATGTGCCTTGATCCACCAGGTCTCAGTCCTGTTCTTAGTATTTTCTATTGAGGACAGGATTCTTTTTTCTGCTAGTGAACTCTGGTAGCTATTATTTGTTCTCCTCCACAACTAACATAACATTCCTCTTCCTCTCTTTTGTGTAATTTCCTCATGGCTCTCAGCTCTGGTGTGAGCCTGGAAGCCTACTTTATTGGTTTGGATAGGTATTTCCCAAGGGTCAGTTTAATATATCAAATTTGCAGTATTTTCTGTTTTCATCTGAACTGCAGCTACACTGTGAAAGTGACTTTATTTGTTCCCCCTCTTAATCTGTAGATTTACAGAAAAGATTTCTGAGCACATCTAGGCCACCATAATTACTCTGGAAATCCAGGGGTAAGCACTGGGTTTTTTAATTGTATATCCCTCACTACTGCTGAAGTTAAGCTTGCTTATATGTTCATTGACCATTTATATTCCTCCCTTTGAGAACTGCTTGTATCTCTTGTCTATGTTTCTATTATGTTATCCATATTTTTCTTACTGATTTTCAAGAATTCTTTATGTATTCTGGATGCTACTGCTTTACTGATTATGTATATTTCAATACGTTCTCCCACTTTGTAGATTATTTTTTCACTTTTCTTATAATGTATTTTGATGAACATAAATTATTAATTTATTTTTTGAGACACTGATGATTTAGGGTATCTCACTCTGTCATCCAGGGTGAAATACAGTGGCATAATCATGGCTTCCTGCAGCCTCAACCTCCCCGGCTCAAGAAATCCTCCCACCTGAGCCTCGAAAGTAGCTGAGGCTATAGCCATGTGCCACCATTTCTGGCTAATATTTTTTTCTTATATTTTGTAGAGACAAAGTCTCACTATGTTGCCCAAGGTGGTCTTAAACGCCTTGGTTCAAACAATCCTCCCTCCTTGGCCTCCCAAAGTGCTGGGATTACAGGCATGAGTCACCATACTTGGCCTAAATTACTAACTTCAATAGTTAAATTTATCAATATTTCCTTACCGTTTAGCCCACTTGTGTCATATTAAAGAAATTTAAAACATATAAGCATAAAAATCTTCTATATATTATTTTTTAAATTACAGTAAGAATGTTTAACATGAAATTTACCCTATTAGTAAACTTTTTAGGTATACAATACACTAGTAATAATTATAGGCATAATGTTGTACAGCAGTTCTCTAGAACTTTAATCATCTTGCGTAACTGAAACTTTTATGCATTGAATAGCAACCCTCCATTTTTCCCTGCTCCCAGCCCCTGTCGACTACCATTCTATCCTCTGTTTCTATGTGTTTGACTACTTTAGATACCTCAAATAAGTGGCACCATGCGGCATTTGTCTTTTAATGATTGGTTTATTCCACTTCCCATAATGTCCTCAAGGTTCATCTTTTTGAAAATCTGTGGCAAGATTTTCTTCTTTTCTATAGATGAATAAATACATCATTGCTTGTATTTAGCACATTTTCTCTTTCCACTTATCCATTCATGGGAATTTAAGTTGTTTCCACATCCTGACTATGGTGAATAATACTAAAATGATCATGGAAATACAAACATCTGATATTTTGAGGTTAATTCTTTCAGATAAATAACCAGGAGTGGGATTGTTAGATCATACAGTGGTTCTATATTTTAATTGTTTGAAGAAACTCCATACTGTTTTCCATAGCAGCTACATCATTTTCACATTCCCACCAACAGTGTATAAGCATTCAGTTTCTCTATATCCTTGCCAACACTTGCTGTATTTTCATTTTTGGTAATAGCCATCCTGGCAGTTGACAGGTAATATCTCATTGTGGTTTTGGTTTAAATTTCCCTGATGTTGGGCACCTTTTCATATACTTGATGTAACTGTCGGCCATTTGTATGTTTTCTTAGGAGAAATGTTTAAGTCCTTTGCCCATTTAAAAAATTTGGTTATTTGTGGGTTTTTGCTATTGAATTGATGGAGTTTCTTATCAATTTTGGGTACTGACACCATATCAGATTCATAGTTTATACATATTTTTCCCATTATATAGGTTGCTTTTTCATTCTGTTAATTGTTTCGTTGGTCCTACAGAAGCTTTTTAGTTTGATGTAGTCCCACTGATTCTCTGTTTTTTTGTTTTTTTGTTTTCTTTTTTTTCCACTATCTGTTTTTGGTTTTGTTGATTGTGCTTTTAGTGTCACATTCAAGAATCATTGTCAAAACCAATATAAAGAGGACTTTCTCATATGTTTTCTTCTAGTAGTTTTAGTTTCGGGTCTTATGTTTAAGTCTTTAATCCATTTTGAGTTGATTTTTATGTATAATGTAGGGGTTTAAGTTCATTATTTTGAATATAGATATTCAGCTTTCCCAACACCATTTATTTATCCTTTTCCCACTATGTACGACTGAAGCCTTTGTCAAAGATTAGTTGACCATATGTGCATGAGTTTATTTATGGTCTTTCTATTCTGTTCCATACGTCTGTCTGTATGCCAGGACCATACTGTTTTAATTATTCTAGTTTGTAAAATATTTTGAAATCTGTAAGTGTAATGCCTCTAGCTTTGTTTTTCTTTCTCAATTGCTTTGGTTATTTGGAGTGCTTTGGGGTTCCATTAATTGTTTTTTCTACTTTTATTTTAAAATGCCATTTTTAAAATAGTTAATTCTTAAAGTTCAGAATTGATTGATGTGGTGTAAAGGAGAGATCAAACTGATTTTTGCCCATACAGGTAAATATTAATCCCAATAACATTCACTAAATGTTTCCTTTTTTCCCCACAGATCTACATTTGCCAAATACAGATTTGTCATACATAAAATCTCCAAGTATGCATGAGGTTATTTTTAGAATCATTATCTTGTGCCATTACCATATGTCAGTTTGATGATCCCTTTGACCAAGTCCCACTGTCTTAATTACCTTACATTTCTCCTTACCTCACTCCAATGTTGCATCTGTCTCTACTACTCTAATAAATCTGCCTGTATCAAATCCACCAGTAATCTTCATGTTGTAAAATCCAAATGAAATTTTTTACTTTTACTTTATTCATCTTTTAGAAGACTGCAAGGCAGTCTTTCATTTTCTCTCTTGGCTTCTATAAAATCAAACGATTCTGCTTTTCATCTAATATCACCAGTCACTCCTGAGTGTCTTTTCTGGCCTTTTCTCACCTACTTAACATCTAAGTGTACAAGTACCTCAAAGCTTGATCTTAAGCTCTTTTCCTTTTCCTAGCTAGAATGTCATTTTGAGTGATCATAACTAGCCATTCATGGCCTTTTATATATTAATGGCTCCAAATTTATGTGTCCTTCTGAACTCCAGAATTGCATCCATGGATAAAATAAATATTTATTGAACACATTCCACTTACCAAACACTAATCTAGACAATAATTATTCAGCAGTGAACAAAAGATACAAAACTCCCTGCCCCCATGGACTATTTATTGTACTAGAGGAATAATTAACAAATAATATATAAGTGAACATGTATATAATACTTAAGATTTTGATGAGCCTTATGAAGAAAACCAAGGCAAGTGAGGTACATAAAGAGTTTTGAGATGATGATACTGTAATTTTTAAATAGGATTGAAATCTGACAATTGGACTAGATCTAAAAAGTCTTAAGTGGAGTTCAACAAACTCTGAAGGCCAAATTGGACTCATCACCTGTATTTGTACAGCCAGTGAGCATATAATGGTTTTTACATTTTTAAATAGTTATAAAAAATCAAAAGAAAAATAATACTTAATGGTATGTAAGAATAAATAGAATTCAAATTAATGCATCCACAAATAACATTTTACTGGGACATAACAATGTTCAATTATTTACATACTGTCTATGGCTCCTTTCATGCTTCTGTGGCAAAGTTGAGTAGTGGAGGTAAAGACCATATAACACAGAATAACTAAACTATTTACTATCTGGCCCTTTAGAGAAAAAATGTTCTGATCCCTCATCTTAACCAATATACTCTACTGCTTGCAAACAAAAAGCTTCACATGACAAAGTTCTTTTTGGATTCAATATAATAAGAAAATAAACACATCTTTAGACAAATGTATTTACGTCTTTCAATAGACAAAAGAACTTCACTTTTTAATTCACCTTCCAAGAGACTCGAAGCTCAATACAACCAAGCTCAGTAACAATGACATTCCAGGTGGCTGGACACCTCTATTGTGTTTAACCATTTGCCAACATGTGTATGTGTAAATGATGATGTGTGTGTGTTTTACTGTCTTGTTTTTACATTGATTTTTGTTTTATGAGAAGCCTATAATTTTGTGTGAAAGTCATTACAAACACAAACAAACATAAAGAAGAGTTATATTTGGTGTATTATTTTAAAAGGTCATCCTTAAAACTGTAATGACCCAACTGCTTTTCTCTCTTATAGGATAAAAAATTATGAAACTAAACAAGTACACATCTAAGTTCATGAGGAAATGCAGTGCTCCTCCATGATGAAAATATTACCCAATTAGTGTAATATATAATATTCTTAGGAATACTTTAAGAAAAAATATGTAATATCATAGCCTTTTAAAAAGATTCTTTAAAAGTTGTAGATGGAAGTGTAAGCTTCAGTCAATTTGAAACTTTACTTCAAATTGTGACGGCATAACTGATGCCTTGACCTAACATTCACATGTTTTATTATTTAGTAAGTAAAAGGTCATAACATTAAGATGTGGGTTTCTCTGCCAGCTCTTCTGATATCCTATAAAATATCTTAAAAATAAAGTTACAAGAAAGAAAAATTAGACTGAAGGAGCTGTTTGCTTGCTTGCTAATTTTTTTTGTTTTACTTTTGCTACATTTGAATTTTTTACGATTGCCCTCCAAAAAACCAAATAAATGAAATTCTTCATCTGTACATCTGTAGGATGATTTCATTACAAGAATTTTAAAAAAGATAAATTTAATATCAAGAATATTCTAGAATTCTGCCAAATTTAGATTACAGAACAGGCTTTTTATTGTATATATGTGTTCTATAGAAATAACAAGCTTGACACCAGGCCCATTATTAATATATTGATTTGGTGTTTTCTTGCAGGGGTACTGTGTGGTTCTTGGCTTGACTAAGATCCCATGATTCTCTGCAATCTATTCACTAAAGTGGTAAGTTTTTAAGGGAACTTAAATTCTTAAGGAATTTCGGAAAACAAAATTTGTATATATTTTTGAAATGTGCCTGTACAAATGAAAGCAGGTTTTCCTAAGACCAATACCAGTAAAAGTACAATAACATTTTTTAAATATTAGAAAACCCTAGTATTAATCTGATATTCATCCCAGTCGGGCAGCATAGCTCACTAAAATTCCAAGTTTCATTGTTCCTGGTTGTAACTATACCAATTCAGTTCAGTAAAATGATATATCTCTTACCAATTAATAAAAACAGAAACAAAAATTACAGTCATAGCTATTATTTGGCTTCAGAGTACTTGCAAAGTAATAAAGATCACCCTAATTATAACACATTTATAAGGATTCAGAGATTTCAATATATCCCAAAGCACAGTATGTTTAGGGATAGTGTATTTGCTCACCATTCTCAATGCAGGCAAGAACCATCCTTCTCTATGTTAAGAAAGAAAACCAAAGTTAAAAGAATAAAAGCAGCTCCTCTTTTACCTAAAATACTAACAACTGCATAATCATTTTATTTTTATTAGGGAATTGAAAAACTATTAATTACTTATGCGATTATTTTTATCTGTCTCCTCCACTAGATTGTAAGTTTCATGAGGGCAAGGACCCTGCCTATCTTGGTCACAGGTGCATCTCCAGTGCCTGATGTATTGCCTGGAACATACGGGGTGTGGAGTAGGTGAGTGATTTAGGGCAAAGGGCATAAAGTTTGAAGTCAGAATACTAAAAATCAGAGTCAAATTTTGACTCTACCGTTTATCAGGTGTATAGTCGTGGATAATTTATTTTTCAGAACCTCCTTATTGTTTAAATGGAGACTGTAACGCCTACCACATAGGATGTTTGTGATCATTACGGGAACTCAGGAATATATAACGCTAAGAAGTGCTTAGAGATGGGCACAGTCCCTAAATGTGTGTTCCCTTACCCTCTGACTCTTGGTCTGCACTCTTCCAGGTGGCCCACACCTGAAGGTCAAGTGTCTCTTTGTGTAACTACAAAATAGTGTCAGCAGGTCAAAGAAAGTAAAAATGTACTTGTTCAGTCCCACTAGACTGTGAGTCCTGCGTGGCAGGGACTGCCTCATATTCACCACTGTCATTCCAGAGACTGGAACAATGTCTTGAATGTAAGCAGGGCTTAATGGACATTTACTATTAAATACTAAAATGGGGAACTGTATCTTTAAAGTAAATATCAACACATACATCAATATCTCTACCTAAATGTTGGTGAATTCTTGGTTAAACTTCTTGTCAGGCCTCAGCTTTCGTCATAAAAGAATTTTACCTCCTTTTACAATTTTCCATTTTTTCCTCTAAGCATAAAATATTTCATTACAAAGTTAATAAGCCATCATTAAATCAAATTTCTCTAACAGAAAACTTAAATGATGATGAAGCGTTAATCCTTAATAGTAAAAATGATTTGAAGTTTGAGGTTTGGAGTTTTGTTTGCTTCCCTGTTATATGGAAGGACAGCACTCAAGTGTATTGAGAATGGCTGAATAAATGAACCACTTCTGATCATACTGTCTTCTGTGATTTATCAAATTATATGAATCAGTAAAAACATTGTAAAATTATGTGACAGTTGATTTTACTACTTTACCAAGCACTCTGAAACCAAATAATAACTACCAGATTAAACAAGTGAAGCCTCTATGGACGTAATGACATTTCAAATTGTGTTATTAGACAAGAGGGATCTTAATTGAAACAGTTGGATATAACACTGGGAGTTGGGCTGGATTGTTTCTCTTTTAACAGTGACTGGTTTTCCCTAAGCAGGCTGCTTCCCATTAACTTCTCATTTATTATCAAGATGAAGTTTGATACAAGGGTTACAATATTAAACTATTGATTTAATTATGTCTTCTGACTTCTTCCTTGGCACCAAACATCACTAATAATTCTCACTAACTCTTTCTAAACATGCATTTAATTTTCAACCTTAGAAATCTTGGAAAAGATCATGAAGCATATATATTCTGAGACTAGGTCTGATGGATCATCCAGTTGGAATATAGGAACTAGACTAGAAGACGTGTTAACTAGAACACGAGACTTCTTATTGCTGGTGCAGTATTTTATTCATCATATTCCAACTGCACTACCTCTGATTCATACTCACACTGTGGAATCCTTTGGTTTTCATGCTGGTTTCTAGGAGTGGAACCTCTAACCCTGCATTAGATGATCTAGGTCCAAGATCTCTAATTATTTCTCATGAGCCCATCATGCCTCATCTAAGCAACCTGAACATGTTTTCAAATGGTCTCTGCTGCATGGTTTAATGCTGAGATTAGGACAATACAATTTCAGTCAAAAGCTAATGGGATTTATCTGGGGTGTATATGATGATGATGAGTGGGAAGAGTAAGGAAAGTTTATTTAGAAGAATAAACACATTAAAAAGAGCCATAATTAAGGTGTGATAAGGAGACACTTGTCTACCAAATACTGATATTCAACAAGGAACAGAGTGACTAAGAACATTGCCTTTACAGTGCAGACATAGTACAAAATCCAAGTTCCCCTATGTGTGATCTAAGGCACGTTATTTAACCTCTTACAGCCCAGTGTCTGTATCAGTAAATGGGAATAATTATAGTATATATGTGTTGGAAAGAGTAAACATTAAACATACTAAGATTATTGGCCTTCTAGATTCACAAAGATAAAAAGAAAATTAATACCTAGTACTGACAATGTTGTTCTGAAAAAAGACATATGTAAATTAATGTTGGTTGTAGCTCATTTGATATTTTATAAGAAATAAGCTACAAAAATAAAAACAAAAAAATGTACATAACCTTGGACTTGGCACCCCTTATTCTCAGTGTTTATCTTAATGTACTCATTAGACATCTTAAATATTCAGTAATAGGTGGATGATGTAATACAGACCTAAAATAGACTACAAATGTTATTATATTGTATACTTATAACATAAATAGATGTTCTCAAAATCATACAGATAAATGTGGCACAATATACTTCTGTAAGTCGTAGCATTATGCGTGACATCATATTTTCTTTTTCTAGCTCTTTTTTCTAATTTTATGTAACAGTCATGTATTCTACTAAACAAGCAATTTTGAAAACAAAATGGTTATATAAATATTAACACTTATTCATAATAAATAATAGATTCTAATATTTCTTTATCCTTGAGAGAAGTAGTAGTAGGAGTAAAGCTATACTCTGATCTGAATACATTCTGATATTTACCCTGCAGACTCCCCGTGCCATCTGTGCTGTCACAGTACATATGAGTTAAGTCTGTGGATAATGCCCTCAAAGGCAGCAGACCCACATATTTACTTAGCATTATTCTAAACAAATATGTGACGATTAGTTCAATCATATTTGGGTACCAATATGTCCCTGGATCAATTTATGTGCTGTTATTGGTATTAGAGTAATATTTTAAACCATCATGGCTATTCAGTGGAAATCATTCTATTATTTACATGGAATGCACAGGCTATTTAGTATTATTAATTTCTTTAATGAATGAGTTATTAGTAGTTAACAGATTAACTAGGTCTTTGAATTTCCAGCTTTCATTTGTTTTCTACCTTCAGACCAGTTATTTGACTATTAACACACAGGTAATTTGAATGTCATTATAAAATAGGTGAAAAATTTCAGCTTCTAACATCTTTCATGTTCAAATTCTATTGTTTTTTTCTATTACTTTCCTTGACTTTCATCTTCACAACTTAAATTCACTCTCTCCTTTTTTAAAATCTGACATGGCTTCCTGTATTGCATTTCAAGCACCATCACAATATAAAATCATATGTTTATCAGGGTAATTATTGAAGATTTTTCTCCCCCATTAGACTCTGAACAACCTAACAGCAGGGATTATGTTTATTTCTATTTATCACTCTATAGCAAGGACCACCAACCCTCTAATACCATAGTTTCCTTTGATATGAATGCAAATACCAAAAATGGCTATGTCCATATTTTTCAATTCTCCCATTATATGGATCTTTCATAAATTTATATATGCCATCTCTCAGAGATGTCCCAGTATAAACTAGGGACATAATGACTTCCTCAAGGAAGTATAAGGTATAGAGAAATGAGGAAGGAGATAAGAAGAGAATGCCTCCTGAATGTCTTATGAAAGAAGTCAAGAACGATAAAAAGCAAAGCTGAGAGGAAGCCATCAGGTTGCACAGCCATGCAGCCCTCTCCTTGACTCTAGATCCATGTACAGGAGGGGACATAGAGCAGCACCCCAGGTAGCTGGCAATGAACAAGATGAATCTCTTTCTTTTTTCTTTTTCTTTTTTTCTTTTCTTCTTTTTTTTTTTTTGTGATGGAGTCTTGCTCTGTAGCCAGGCTGGAGTGCAGTGGTGCAATTTTGGCTCACTGCGAGCTCCGCTTCCTGGGTTCAAGTGATTCTCCTGTCTCAGCCTCCCGAGTAGCTGGGATTACAAGCACACGCCACCACATCCAGCTAATTTTTGTATTTTTAGTAGAGACAGGGTTTCACCATGTCGTCCAGGATGGTCTCGATCTCCTGACCTCATGATCCACTCACCTCAACCTCCCCAAGTGCTGGGATTACAGGTGTGAGCCACCGCACCCTGCTGAATCTCTTTCTTACATAACAATTTTTCCTTTTCTTTTAATCTATTCACTATATTTTTCTACACCCTGTTGCTGCCTTCTGCTGTACCAGACAATGATGCCCATGGTTAGTTGGCACTACTAGTAAAGGAACTAAAAGTGGGTTTTCAGTACTGAATATAAATGATATAAATGAATACAAAATCAAAAGCAATCAGCCTGAGCCAAAAGACAGGCATCTTTTAGTTGTTACCATTAAAAAAATCAAGAAAGAGACAGGAGAGTGGGTGGAGAGGAGAAAGCTACAAAGCACTGGATGAGAAATGAAAAATAACAAACACAGTCAAATAATAATAACAACAGAAATCGAAGAAATTGAAACATTATTTCTTAAAAGTTCAGTTTATAAAATTCAAATCTGCATAATTCTACTTTTACCTTAAAAACTGAAAAAGTCTCAGAAGCATTATGGTCTCTTTTAAAAATAAGTGTATCAAAAGCCATTACTGCAGATTTACGGCAGTGGGAGTTTGAAAACAGATCAATCAAGGCAGCTCAGAACAAAATAATAGGTTGGATACAAACACCTACTCATACTATAACACTGTCTGCAGCATGTGGAGTCATTCATGATTTAATTTTTCCCCAAAGTCTAAAATATATTTCTGTTCAATGTGCATATATAGAAGTATGTCATCCATCCAAATTACTCCACAATTGATGTTCTATTTTCATCTATACTTAAATAAAACAGTGCCCACTGAATACCAAGCAAAAACTAAGATTTAAAATGGTACCAGGCATAATGCAGTGCCTGTAGTTTATAACCTGTAAAGGATGAAATGTATTATAACCACAATAGACTAAATTCTCTGCTACCTCTTATTATTGCCTACCTTGTGCAAGCACCGTGTGGGCATTTTTCAACCTCCAGCCAACTAAGTAATGTGGCCGGTGGTGTCTCCATTACAGACGTGAACACAAAAGTATGGAACCTGATCCTCACGGTCTAGATGAAGTAGGGTACTGAGCAATTTATCCATGGACCTCTGTAAACAATCCTACCTTCTCATTTCTGGACTATGGCTATCAAATGATTCCTTTGGTCCTTCCTCAGAAGCTAGTATCAGAGTGATGAGAAAAAGAAATATAAATTAGCCCACACTATTGCACTAAATTTCAACGTGATACAAGAAAAGAATGTGCTTAATATTATCCCCAAAGATAGGTTTGAATCACATAACACAGCTTAAGATTTGACACATGAGAAGTTTACTAATAATTATATTAGCTGCAAATAATATAAAGCTTGCAATGGAACCCTCTTAAACTACGCTAAAAGCCAGTTTTAGCGTATGGAAAACTAATATAGAAAACTAATATATACATATATATACGTTTATAGAAAACTAATATATACGTTTGAGTGTTCCAAATTACCATTACAAAAAATATTACTTAAAGTTTTCATCTGCTTGTAATGTTTTCAATAAGCCACTGGCTGTTATTTTACTTAACTTCCGATACGCGAAACGAAAAAACTGAGGTTTCAGATAAAGTCTACTTTCTCAGACAGTATGTGTAGGTCAGCCAGAAAAGAAAAACGTAAATAATAATTCGAATGCTTACTTTGTATTATGTCAGTAGGTAACAACTGAGAAACACATGTAGATGTAACAATAGTTAAGTTCTCTGATTATGTTTTGGTACTGATGGAAAAATTATAGTTTTCATATATTTGTTACATAATGCTTTCAAATAACAAGCTGAAGAATAGTTTCTTATAATGATATGCCAGTTTCTTATAATAGTTTCTTAATAGCGTCTCTTGCTCAACAAGCAGGTAACTTAAAGACCACAGGGAAAACTGCTCCTGTTGTCCCATACCGGCCTGGCATAGCCCCTCTATTAGACATTCTGGGTCCTCCTAATTTTTTAAGGTAGTATCACCTTGGAAAAGTTCTTTCATTTCATATGTAAAACCACAGTACTTAGCTGTCCTAAAAAAAGTTGTTGGAAAATATTTAGTGAATTATTATAGATATTTATTCTATAATTATTTTTATATAAAATCCCTTACATACATACATGTAAATTGTAAATGAGATGTAATATATAATAATACTCCAAATCATTCAGACACAATCATATAATCTTACTGTCAGGAACTGTAAGTTCATTTAGTACTATGTTCTACATATGTGCCTAAATCGTTTACTGGCAGACTGTGAATTTCCTCCTGAAACAAATCATTCCATTTGTTAAAATGCCAAATACTTCAAGTTACCTGTCATATCTCTCCCAAGTCTTTTCTCGGCTAAACTAAATATTCATATTTCTTTTAACTACCTATCATATAACAAAATTCCAAGAACTTTATGCCATCATGCTTATCTTCTGATAAGTGTGCTGCTTATAGGATGGCATTTCTTTTAAAATATCCAGCAGAAGTTGAACACAATATCTGAACACAATCTATGATCTGATTAAAATGGGCTCTATTGGCATGATCATTATCTTTCTTGATTCAAAGGCTAGATTATTTTTAGTGCATCTTAAGACCAATTCAGTTTTATTTTATTATATTCACATGGATATATTTACATGGCTTTTTTTTTTTTTTTTTTTGACAGAGTCTCGCTCTGTTGCCCAGGCTGGAGTGCAGTGGGGTGATCTCAGCTCACTGCAGCCTCTGCCTCCCGGGTTCAAGCGATTCTCCTGCCTCAGCCTCCTGAGTAGCTGGGACTACAGGCACTCACCACCATGCCTGGCTAATTTTTTGTATTTTTAGTAGAGACGGGGTTTCACCATGTTGGCCAGGATGCTCCCTATCTCCTCACCTCGTTATCACCCCACCTCAGCCTCCCAAAGTGCTGGGATTACAGGTATGAGCCACCACGCCCGGCCCCTATATGGCTTTTAAATACAGAACATTAATCGGTGGAGTTTTCTTACAAGACTAGTGCCTTTGCTCTTGGCTTCAACTATGATACATATCATCACGGGAACCTCTTGGAGTATTTTAATATCGAACCAAGAAAATGATGACATGTATGAAAATATAATCCATTTTTCATATCTAGTAATATGATGAAATATTTAAACATCATTTCCCCAATTAAAAAAACATACAAAATTAAACTGTCAAAAGGAAATTACTTTAACTTGTAGAAAAAAAATTATTGCCTACTGTATTTGAAAGCAAAGTGCTTTTCTGATAGATTTGGTTAAAAGATAAAAAATTTTAAAATGTTCAAAATTTCAATTTACTTAAATTCTAAAGGCATACTCTTACATGATTTTTTTGTGTAATTCTGCTGGGACATTTCATATAATAGCATCTTCCTACTGATACCTTATGTTTATTATAAAACACATGAAACAAAAATGAAGACCAAAGAGCTTTTTCTAATATTTTTCAAGCTACGTGTTAGAGAAAAAAGTAAGATATTGGAAAAGACAAAAGGTAAGGTTTTAGACCTTTCATTCTATGAAACAAGCTGAAAACAAATCCAGTATAATGGGAGATATGTGGTCTACACATTGTTTTACAAGTCTTGTATTTTTTTCACATGGTCCAAAAAGCTGAAAATAAAGTCCCCAGCCATTTACTTCATTTGAATTATTTCCCAGTGAAGTCATTTCAAACTGCAGGGTCGAATTTTTTGAGCTTTAACCATCATCCTTTCTATTTTTCCCCATAATCTCCTCTTCCCCTTTTAAATCCTCACTTATTCCACCCATTTCTTTTTCCTTCATGTACTCAGAATATTAGCAAGTAGCAAAGCCCAGAGGATGGATTTGGCTATTAAATTTAAAAAGAATCTAAAACAACTGTACTAATGAGCAGTCAATAACGTATTTTCAACTAAATAAAATTGAACTAGGCACTGTTCTATATTAAAAAAATATTGCCTAAAGCAAACTTTCATGACAGAAATGCTGCAATCTCCACGTCAGTACAGATTTTAATGCCACAATTATATTTGAGACAGCATTATTCACATAAGGCATGTTAAGACAGAATTAAATCACAGTGATTAATTTGCTTGTGGATTAAAGCTGAATTCAAAAATCTATAAAACTAAATAGGTGGAAATGATAGAAGGAAATCTTAGTCATTGGGGTGAAGGTTTTTTCTCTAATTAGCTTCAACAAATCATTAAATTTCTTTGTACAAGCAATTGAAAAAATATACAGCTATTTTTAAACTAACCAGAGAAGGGAAGAATTAAAACAAAGACATTTGGCTTCACATATTATATTTCCTTTTAAAGTATATATTCATAGTTAAATTTGATAACCTCTATTTAAAATATTTGAAAAAAATTTATCAATAAAATATAAAATAAGAAACATATAGTAATCAAATGTATTTGCCTTACGGAGGAACAGGAAGTCTACTAGAGGTCTCTAACATTAAATACTGGATAATTGTTAAAATTCAGATACTGTTCATTAAAGCTACATCCAAAAGTACATACATAATTCTAGGATGGTGACTGCAATTATGGAATTTATATTATTATTGTCATCAACCTTTCATTTTATTTTTCCTACACTTATATTTTAACAGGTTTAGTCAATTTAACTCATAATCAAAAGTCTATGGCATAAATAGATAATTGATGATTGACAGAAACATAGATAGGTAGATACACACACACATACATAGAAAGTTTTGTTACAAAAGCCATATGTGCTCACTCACTGCTCTTTTGAGAACTGACTATACAAGGGACAAAGGTGGAAGCACAGGCCAGTTAGTTGGTACTAGAAAAATCCAGGGAAGACATGATGATGATGTGGACCAGGTGATAGCAACGGAGGTGGTGAGAATTGGAGGTAGAGCCAAAAGGATTCAGCAGAGGTTTAAATGTGGGAGATTTTGTCTTAAGCAACTGAAAGGTAGTGTTTCCATTAATTTCACTGGGAAAGAATGTCTGTAAAACAGGTTTTTAGGAGATGATTGGAAGTTTGGTTTTCGACAACTTCACTGGACATGAGTAGGCAGTTGGAGGGGAGAGTCTATAGTTCATGGAATCGAGTCCAAGGTAAGTATGAACACTGGGTGGTGTTGGTTTAAAGTCATGAGACTGCAGGGTATCATGAAAGGACGGAATACAGACAGAAAAGGGACAAGGCACAAGGACTGAGCTCTAAAATACCACCAAATTTTAAATATTATCTTACTCAAATTCCTTTCAAGAAACGTGCTACCAATTTACACACCTCCCAGAATTATACAATAATGCCAGTCACCAGCCTTTGCTAAGATTGGGCATCATCTTTGTCCATTTTGCCATATTAAAAATGTTTCTGTCTTTTTGTTTGTTGTTTTTTAAGTTTTAACTCTTTATTCCAAGTGAAAATAAGCCTCTTTTATACTTATTAGTAATTTGCATTCTGTCTTCCATAAATTACCTATGTCCTCAGATCATTTTTCTCTCCAAGTATTCTAATTCTTCTTATTAATTTATAAATCACTTTACATATTAAGGTAATTAATATTTCACTTGCAAAATTTGTTGCAAATGCTTTATGTCATTTTCATTTTCGTAGTTTTCTAGTGTGAAAGATTTTATACTTTTTAGCAAAATCCATTTGTCAGTTACCTTGTTATATATTCCATTACTTTAATATGTACAAAGATAAATTAAATATATTCACACATTTTCTTCTAATAGTTTATAGTTTCTTGTTTTTTGCATTTAATTCTCAGTTCTTCTGATATTTATGTTAGGTCATGAGTGAAGACCCTTATAAATATTTTCTGAGATTTTTAGTTCATTTTATAACGATATTAAGTAATATGTCAATTCCATCTTTACAATTCATTCTTTAACTTATGTTCA
>NW_012119265.1:11293990-11303283 GCF_000951035.1 Colobus angolensis palliatus
TATATATATATAATTTATTTGTTAAATAGCAGAATGCCTAACAGGCATAGGAGTCTTCTGCTCTAGTTGTCAGGTTCTTTACAGAACCAGAGAGCTGAATGTCAGTTTTTGTTTTCCTCTTGTTTAATATAGCATATGGTGTGTAATCTAAGGATCATTTTTAAATTCAGTCTCTTCGATGATGCAGTACTAGAAATCCCTACACCCCTTTCTAAGCCCAGAATTTGGCAGATGTCTTTCCTTCCTTCTCTTTCCTTCAGTGCTGTTAACCTAGAACTTATGCATCTGGGTGGGGATTTTCTTAATAGACTGGGATAAATCAATACAGGCATGGAGTATGTTTCATACATGAACAAGGAAACTTTTATATTTGTCACAATTATTTAAATATGCTTCTCTTATTCATCAAAAACAACTTTAAGGATTTCTCACTCAGTTAAAAGCCACATCCATGATTTTTTCTTATCCAAATGCTAACCAATTTTGATATCTTAAAATATCCCCTTAAAAAATCTTTTCATTGAAATTAAATTTTTATTTCACTTTTAGTATTAGTCTCCCCATATTTATTCTATTACTCCATTTTCCTTGGATACTTTGCTAATCAGAAGTACCTTTCTTTAATTGCAAATGAGCGAGTAAACAAAAAAAAAAATATTTAAGGCAGTACATGGTAGGTACCTAGAAATTTTTCCCTGCCACATGGCATGTGCACTTTGAGGGACATTGCATGCCAGTGCAATAGACCCTAACTCCATCATGAATCAGACAGTTAAGCATGTCCTCAAGCAGAGGCTTGAAGACAATCTGGTCAGCTCCATTCATGAATAACTCAGTATTCAGGAACATAGAGAGCAAGGACTCAAAACTCTGCCATGTGCTAGATTTGTGCCAGAGGCCCTGGCTTAGACACTTTTCGAATATGTAAAAGGACATTATTCTATCATTTACTGATTTTTTTATTAGTTACTATATGGCTCTATTGCATTTTCTGGAAAGGAAAGTTTCTTGCTGAGATAGTGATTGACGAGGCTGGTGGTTGTCTCTTGATCTGTTTCATTTAATGTGGACTTCAGCGGACACCCTGCTTTTGATGACTGAAATTCTGTTACCCTCACCTTCACCCAAGGAAGATTCTGTTTCTTCTTTGGATACTCTCTCTACTAGCCATATATTGGCTCAGATATACATTAATCAAATTCCATAGAAATGCAGTTTGCTTTTTTCCTTCTGTGTTCATGCATACCACTTTTAAGGGGCCATTTAACTGGAAAATTTATACTACCTCTTGTAAAATACCGAAAGAGGAGTAAATCTCACCCCCTTTCACAATTCCTCCACATAGCTGCCCCCTAATATCTCACCTGCACTCCTTCTGAAGGCTTCTCTCCCTCAACTCCTATGTTCCTCATCCATTTCCTACACCTCCACTCAGCCATCTATTCCTAACAACACCTGCCCTGGCTTAAAAAAAACTTACATGTTGCTTCATGAACTTCTCCTAACTAAACATCTACTTTCCTCATTTGCTTTTTCCCTTTGACAGTGAAAGATGCTGTTTGAGTGAGTCTTAAAGAAAAACCATAAGTCAACCTCACGAGGTTAAAAGAACAACAACAAAAAAAAATTGTGGGAAATGGCCAGGAAGGTATTATGCCATCTAATTATCATATGTCAAAAATCAGTACCTAAGAAGAATAGTCTCCACTGATGCCTATAAAGTAAAATAGCTCAAGACTGGTTTCCTCTAAAACTCTGTGCAAGCTTTATTTTTCATCTTCTGTATTTGATGTGAATCAGCTGGGTGTAGGAAGTGAGGATTTTTTAAAATTTCTTTTTATTTATTTCAAGGAGGATCTTGAGTTCTTCTTTGCCCCAAATATGAGATAGATGAGAAAAATTAAAATCAGCTCCATGAAAAGGCAAGGAAGAGATTAGAGATATCAGATGATTGGAGAGGAAGGCATCTAATTTATAGATGTGTGTAAGGCAAACTGGAAAAAAAAGAATATAAGTTCTTTATAAAACATATGAGATGGGAGAAATTTAAGTGGAGGACAGCATAGAAGGCACATACATTTTTAATTTGTAGCCAGGAAGTCTCTTTCGAATTTTTAAATGAGCAAAAAAGGCAAAGGGGAAATCAAGAATAAATTCTAGCAGGAAAAATGGCAGCACTCTGAGTTTTAGAGGAATGCAACAAATTACTGTGACAGATAATGAGTGTTTTAGGGAAATGGAATAATGAGGTATTTTCAGGAACTGAATTTTCTAAATTGAATGTGATGACTGGTACTAATTGATGATTAATGGTTCGGTGCTTTGCACCCTCTAAGCACTCAGTAAATATGATTGATTGACTGATATGTCACTTACAAATGCAGAATAACAGTTATGAAGCAATTATACAAGCAATACGTGAGTGGAAAAGCTTAATGCATCTGAAGATCCTACTAAAATAGAAACTAAATAATAATAACAATAACCCATACCTTTTCTGTGTCAATGCCTTTTGACATGGACCATGTTGAGACAATATAATCCATGACTCGCTCACTAAGGCCTTTTGGGACCTGATAGAGTTTTAGGAAGTCCCGTACATTATTCAGCATCTCATGGTATCGGTTGGTGTTGGCATACATTTGCTGGAAAATTGTTGTAACATTTCCAAAAATAGTTGCATAAAGAAGAGCTGAAAGGGAAGAAATGATAAAAATAAAACAAATATCTCACATGAAAAAAATACAAATATTTGCTAATCAATGAATAATTTGACAGAGACATCCTTATAAACTTGTAGGGGTGAATGCATGTTGAACTCTGAGAAGATTGCCTGACACCTGGTATTCCCTCAGAAAACATTACCTTTGTAGGAGAAACATGACTTTATGAGCATGCACGACTCTAGTCAATATGACAAAACATAAGAGTCATTACAATATTGTCTGAAGAATCAGATGATCCAAAGTTATAATTTTGCCTAAGAAATCCTCTTTGTTAGTAGATTAAAGTTATCTTCCACTTTGTCCTCCTGAATGAAGCCTAATCAATTTAAATTTTTCAGAGATTGATGATCTAGTTTAGAAACATATGCTCTTTCTCATTACCTGCTCCTTCCAGCTTTTGGAATACTTCCCTGGTTATAAATATTTTTGACAGAACATCAGAAATTTAGGGAGTGGAGAGAAATTAATGTGCTTCATGTTTAGAAGGTTGTGAAGATAAAGAGATTTGGAGTTTTTAGCTAAAATAAAACTTTGGCAATGCTGAGAAATTCCAGTTATTAAATTCATATAATTATTCCAGTGTTTTTTTTAATTCCATCATTTTAATTAAATGTAAAGTCAGCCCACTGACGACTGTCATTCATCTACGGGGGACTACGGGTGGTATAGGGCATTTCAAAGCCCCGACTGCTCCCTCCTCAATCCATAATTCACCAACTCTTCTTTCTCCAGATGTAGTCAGGCTATTAATGCTGACAGGATCCTACAAAAGCTTATTTAGAGTAGAGTTCAGCCTAAACTGAACAAACTTCCGATCTTCAATAGCACACTACCTGCAACCTGCCTTGCCCCTCTGGTTTCACTCCCTTGTTAACTGGAAGCTTTTTTGAAAAGGGGGTAGTACTTTATTCACCTTAATGTTCAGTACACAGGCATTCCATAAGCATTTCACAAATAAGTAGACTCACAGGCAATGATAATTTCCATCCTACATCCTCCAAGCATTTGAAAAATGACTCTAAACAAAATATAGGTTGTTTCACTTTGCAGTTTCATCAGCCAAATCCCATGTGATGGAAGTGGTACAAAACCAAACTAGTGAAGCAACTTAAAATCTTTAATATACTGCTTTTAGAAAATTATTTGTTTTTTTTTTTCAAGAAGAGCTGTTCTCCTCTGAGTGTAACAAATTATAATTTCACAACCGAAAGCTATTATTTTATAAAAATTTCATCAGTTTTTCTGCTATTATTTGATGCCAGTGCAGGACAAATTTTTAAAACAGATGATATTTTGTTAGACCTGAGTAGGAGGAATACAGTGTTGACATTTCCCAACTGAGTCTTTATACCTTTGAATATTCGTATTTAAAAATGAAAAATTATCCTTTTGTCAGTCTTTCAACGTCTTGTGTGCATATATTTATTCTCATACTTTGAAATAAATGTGTTTATCTTTAATGTATCAATTTTCCATGTTGAAATGAAGAGCTTGCTAGGATTGTGGATATAGTATCCTGAGATCTTGATTCTATAAAGAATTATTAGGTTTATTAAAAGATATATAGAGTTCTTTCCTAAAAAAAAAAAGAAAGAAAAGAAAAAGAAACTAAAGGTAATCACGGACTTAACATCTCTATTCCACCATTGTTGCTCTTAAGAAAAACAAACAGAAATAAGGTTAACAAATTAATGACAGCAGAATCATCTAGCAAATATGGAATTTTACATTTTCAGAAAAGAGAAATAAGAAAAATTTACATTTTAAAAATAATGAGTATTTTAGGGGTTAATGAAATAATGCTGCAATTATGATTTTTAGTAGTGCTCAGCTATCATAAATTGTCAATAATTGTCACAGAACTACCTATTATTTTAACATGTTTAACTTGTTTGGCTCTCTAAGATGCTTGAGATATGCTACATTTGCCAAATGTCTTATTACTGCCTTCTAGTTTAACGAATTACTACGCATTTCATCTTTTAGGGTACATTAAATGTATACACAAAATATATTCTGCTCATATAGAAAGTTTAAGATAAAATATGAAGAATCTGCTAATGCATTAAAAGTTTGCAGCACTAAGAAGTGAAGAATTATCAACATTCCATTAAGTTTGGCATATTATAAAAATATCCACTTTTTGGTTCATTTTTCATTTTCATTATTTTATGAACACATAATAATTATACATATTTATGAGGTATAATGATAGCTTGATATAAGCATATAATGTATAATGATCAAATCAAGGTAATTGGTTATCATTTCTTTGTGTCAGGAACATTTCAATTCCACTCTTCTAGGTCTTATGCAATTTACAATCAATTATTATTCCCACAGTTGCCCTATTGTGCTGCTGAACACTGGATCTTACTTGTATTTTTGTACCCATTCACCAACTGCTCTTTACCCCTCACTGCCTCTCATTTTCATGTGAATGTAGTGTCCCTGCATCGGATAAGACTAAACAAGATAATAATTTATAGTAAGAGATGCAATTATACATTTACATTTTTGTAATTTTATTTTGAAATAATTTTAGACTCAAAAGAAGTTGCAGAAATAGTGCAGAAAGCTTGCATTACCCACATGCAGCTTCTCACAAGGATGATATCCTACACAACTATAGTAATATAGCAAAACCAGGAAACTAAGAATGGCACAGTACAATTAACCAAACTAGAGAGGTTTTTTTTGTTTTTGTTTTTGTTTTGCCAGTTTTTCTTTTTTTTATATGCACTTGTTTCTTCAGTGTATAGTTTTATAAAATTTTATCACATATATATAGATCCATGTCATTTACATATATTTTTTAAAAGAGAAATCACTTCTTTCTTATGAATATCTTCAATCTTGAGTATGGAATACATTTCAAAAGAGATAGTGTGACAGCATGTATGATACTCCAGCAAGCAGGAATAGCGCTGCCCACTGCACCTGTGTTCCAGAACAAATGGGCATATCTTTAATGACAGAGGCCTTGGAGCATGACACACAATAATAAGGGAAACTGATCTCAGTAGAAGCTCCCTCTAAACTGTCAACTCTCAAAACTCTCCCGTATTACAGACACACCTATCTTCTTGGATGTCTCATCATTATTTAGATCTAACACATCCGAAAAGGAACTCAGTCTACAGCACCCTCTCTCCAACAGCCAAATGCACTTTTCACCTCTGCAAACAGCAAAGCCATACCTGGTTGCTCAGATCAAAAACCTCAAAGTTATTCTTCAATCCATTCTTTGATTCATCTCCTATATCTTATCCATCAACAATTCCTGTTTGCTCTACATTCAACATATAGCTCCAGTTCAATCACTTCTCACTGTCTCTACCAGCACGCTTGCAGTCTCTAAGAGTGTGTGTCTTTGGACCAATTACTAAACCTCCGCTGGCCTCTGTGTCCTCACTTAGAACTTTAAAATTACACTGGAATCTTCACAAAAGGGTTGTGTTAAATGAGACAATGCATATAAAACAGTATTAAAAAAGAGTCTAGTAGGGACTAAGTATCCACGAAATGCTATCCATCATCATCACCACAAAAATCATTTCCCAAACAAAAAGAATAATCATATATATATATGATCTTGGCCACATATAATCACAGCACTGCCTCTTCCACTGACCATCACTCCTACCAATCTTCTCTTCATTCCCTCTGCTTCAGTATACATCTTCTTGATGCTAATCAAACAACCTAAACTAATTAATTCTTCAGGGCCCCTTTACTAGCTGTTCCTTGAACACTCTTCTCCATGATCCTCACTTGGTTTGTTTCCTCTCCTCATTCAGGTCTCTGATCAAAACCTGACTCATGGCTGGGTGCAGTGGCTCATGCCTGTAATCCCAGCACTTCGGGAGGCCAAGGCAGGAGGATCACAAGGTCGGGAGTTCGATACCAGCCTCACCAACATGGTAAAACCCCGTCTCTACTAAAAATACAAAAATTAGCCAGGCATGGTAGCATGTGCCTGATATCCCAGCTACTCAGGAGACTGAAGCAGGAGAATCGCTTGAACCCGGGAGGCGGAGGTTGCGGTGAGCCGAGATCGCACCACTGCACTCCAGCCTGAGTGACAGAGTGAGACTCCATCTCAGAAAAAAAAAAAAAAAAAACCCTCACTCATCACTGAGGCCTTCCCTGACCATGCTGTCTAAACATCCTCTTCCCCCACTATCACTATCTACCTCCTTACTATGTTTTATCATTCCTTATTTTATCACTACTTTGACTTACTTTCTTTCTTTCTTCCTTTCTCTCTCTCTCTCTCTCTCTTTCTTTCTTATCCATCTTTTCCCTTCCAAGAGGGCAGGTGTGGGCCTGGTCCTTTTGGCTCACTGCTGTATCTTCCCAATATAGACCAGTTCCTAGAACATGGCAAGTGTTCAAATATTTTTTTCCAATAAATTCACACACCAAAAACTAAGAAACAGTTTTTCAGAAACATTTTATTTTCATATCAAAATCTCACTACCAGTGTTACAAACATATAGAAGGAATATACACTGTTAAGGCAGGTAGGGGAATGAAACATTTAAAGGCTAAGGTTATTCATGTCCTAACCATATTAAGGTAAAAATAAATTGGAAGTCCCATTGTCATTCATTGAACATGAATTCCCATGGTCTGGCCAGTTTTGTAGAGACTCCTTATATTATTTTACCTTTTGAATGGAGATATCATATAGTCAATCCATGTACTTTACTATTAATAGTAATAATTAGGTTAATTTGTGACAATTTCATAAGGGTCTTTTTATATGCTCTCCTGCAGACTTACAGACTTAAGATAACTGCTAATTGTGCAAACTAATCATACTTAAGGTCTTAGTAAATCTGGCATACAAACCAGCAAATGCCTTATATAAAAAGTCTTATATTTTTCTTACTCACCACAAAGGGATTATTTTAAAGATAATTATGACACATAAAAGATGGAATATATTGGGAGGCTGAGACGGGTGGATCACGAGGTCAGGAGATCGAGACCATCCTGGCTAACACGGTGAAACCCCGTCTCTACTAAAAAAATACAAAAAACTAGCTGGGCGAGGTGGTGGGTGCCTGTAGTCCCAGCTACTCAGGAGGCTGAGACAGGAGAATGCCATGAACCCGGGAGGCGGAGCTTGCAGTGAGCTGAGATGCGGCCACTGCACTCCAGCCTGGGCGACAGAGCGAGACTCCGTCTCAAAAAAAAGATGGGATATAGATCTTGCCTCCCAATGGAAGGGGTCACAAATTCTTTGAGAACTCTTCCATTGAGAGGCAAAGTCTATATTCTGATCCCTTGAATGTAGGCACCCTATGACTGTTAGACCACTGGAATATTGTGACCATGATTTTGTGCCAATGTCTAGTACTAGAGGCCTTACAAAACTAGAAACTTGTAATTCCTCACTATTGAAACATCTGCTCTTGGAATCTAGTTTTCATGCTGTGAGGAAGCCCGAGCATTTTTCTGGAGAGGCCCACATAGACAGGAATAAAGACCCCTAGCCAATAGCCTTGGCTGAACTCCCAGCTAAGCACCAGCCGTAGCTGAACAATTTACAATATGAATATTAGTATACATTTCTGGTTAACACTTAAGGTTGCGTAAGTGGTTCAACCACTCCTTCTTTTCTTTTTGTATTCATCATATTTAAGAATGTTACTTAAGAAATAAAACAAAACGTTCCATCAGTCTGTGATTGTATGTGCAGGATACAGCTTGAGAACATCAGCCTACCAGCCATGTGGCTGAGTCAACTAAGTAGAGTTTTCAGGACCATTCAAGCCATCCTAGGTGATACTACATGAAGCTGAAATAAGTCATACCCTCATAGCCCTGTGCAAATTGCAGATTCATGAATAAATTAAATGATTATTCTTTTCTTTTTTTTTTTTTTTTTTTGAGACGGAGTCTCGCTCTGTCGCCCAGGCTGGAGTGCAGTGGCCGGATCTCAGCTCACTGCAAGCTCCGCCTCCCGGGTTCACGCCATTCTCCTGCCTCAGCCTCCTGAGTAGCTGGGACTACAGGCGCCCGCCACCTCGCCCGGCTAGTTTTTTTTGTATTTTTTTTTAGTAGAGACGGGGTTTCACCATGTTAGCCAGGATGGTCTCCATCTCCTGACCTCGTGATCCGCCCGTCTCGGCCTCCCAAAGTGCTGGGATTACAGGCTTGAGCCACCGCGCCCGGCCATGATTATTCTTTTCTTAAGCCACTAAGTGTAATTAGTTATGTAACTATGATCAATTTAGCGTTAATAACACAGTGATTCTCAAATTGGGCAGGGGTCCTAGAGGAGGAGGGTAGTGAGTCCCTTATGAAACACATCACAGCCCAAGAGAATATTCTGAAAAACAATTTCTAATATATAATATAGTTTTATATTTTAAAATGGAAAAAATGCCTTCTATTTTTATAATATGAATATTGAAGACACGAAAGAATACACAATATTATCAAAAAGAGACAGGTTGAAAGATTGAACAATGTTGTAACTCATCACAGACATCACTATTCATTCAAGCATTATTGAATTTATTTATTTATTTATTTATTTATTTTTTTATTTTT
>NW_012119265.1:11303528-11305979 GCF_000951035.1 Colobus angolensis palliatus
AGGATGGTCTCGATCTCCTGACCTCGTGATCCGCCCGTCTCGGCCTCCCAAAGTGCTGGGATTACAGGCTTGAGCCACCGCGCCCGGCCCACATTATTGAATTTAGTAGATATTTATTGGACACCTATTATATGCCAGCCAGTATACCAGCCACTGGGAACACAATGATAAAAAAGACAGACATAATCCCCACCCTCAAGTAGTATCCACTACTCCCTATAGAAAACCGTTAGTCCTTAATTCTCCCAAATTATATTCTTTGAAAGAAGATGAATCTTTTTCTTTTTATGGTTTATTAAAATTCATATAGCCAACCTAAGCATATAAACAATATAGTTTATTTCTCAGGGTTAAACAGTTTGTAGAGTCAAACAAAAATCACGTTAAGTTAATTAACTGTAACCTGGCCTTCACTCTCATGAATTGCTCACAATAAGAGATCAAATAGTGATATTCAGATCTCTGAAAAAATGTTCTCCAGTCATTTCATTTGCTCATTAGGTCAAGCTGCATCTCTCCATCTCCTTATTAATAATCTTTCCTTTTTAGATACTACATTTTGTGTCTGTCCATAATGATAACCAATACTAACTTTTCCTAATTATCTTCCTTTTATAAATCTTGCCAAGTGACTACTGGCCTTAGACTGAGCAATTTAAACTACTGATATGGTAATGCATTTCCAGTAACGCTTAAGGCCTCATAGATGGTCCAACCATCATTTTCTATTTCTATTTCTATTTCTATTCACTAAAGTTCACCTTTAATAATGACATTTAAGATGTGGAAGGAAAATGTCCCAGCAATCTGTGATCATCCGTGTAGCACACAGGTTGTTAAAACATTTGAAATGGCTCCGGTTGGCCTTAGCACAAAGTGAAGAAGCTAATCTTCAGAAACTTCCACTTTCCAAGTTGCTTTCCTTCCTTCTCTCTCATAATGGCTCCTGGCTTCAATGGATGCTCTTTTGCAGTGACCCATATATGTAGGCACCCTCTATGCATCCACTATGAGCCAGGCAATTTCTATTTTCCAATCTTCACTTAATCTACATCCCATTCCATCTAGTATCTGGCTTGTGCCAATTACTTTGTTAGAAACTGGTCTCATTAATAACTTTAAGTGTTAAATATTGAAAACTATTTGATGTATTTTTCCCTCTAAGAGATGCTGGAATTTTGAAAGGGAAATTCCAAATAATACTGTGAGTTGACTGAATCACTATTTGAACAAACTGTCAACTAGTAAAACTAGTTAGAACACAGCAGGATCACTTTTAGAACTTACCAAATTTTCGTATAATATTGGATAGATGTCACCTAGCTTAGAGCTGATCCTGTGATTACCATAACCGACTTTGCCAAAATAGCCTCAATAATTACATGGTAATTATTATTGATATTATTTCCTATATGCCCTAAAGAATCACTTAACTTTAGAAAGTTAATCACAAACCTGCATTAATCAATTACTAATGTAACAAGGATGGAAGAAATGGAGAGAGGAAGAGGAATGAAGGGAAAGATGTGGGAAGATTGTTCACTTGAAAAAATTGTAAGAAATTAACATAAAAGTAAAAACAAAGACTCAAAGTATCAAGAGGGCTTGATCTCCCCTTTATCCTTCTATGACAGTTATTCTCTTTTAAGCCAAATGTGTTAGTCAGGGTTCTCTAGAGGGACAGAACTAGTAGGATGTATCTTAGACTTAATCTTAATATATAATCTTAATCTTAATATATAAAGGGGAGTTTATTAAGTGTTAACTCACATAATCACAAGGTCCCACAATAGGCCATCTGCAAACTGAGGAGCAAGAAGAGTCAACCCAAGTCCCAAAACTGAAGAACGTGGAGTCTGATGTTCAATGGCAGGAAGCATCCATCATGGGAGAAAGATACAGGCTGGGAGGCTAGACCAGTCTAATCTTTTTATGGTTTTTCTGCCTGTTTTATATTCTAGCTGCACTGGCAGCTGATTAGATAGTGCCCACCCAGATTAAGGGTGGGTCTACCCTTTCCAGCCCACTGACTCAAATGTTAAACTCCTTTGGCAACACCCTCACAGGCACACCCAGGATCAATACTTTGTATCCTTCAATCTAATCAAGGTGACACTCATTATCACCCATAACAAGTCCACCCCTTGTTAATTTGAACCCATACACATCTCCTGAGATCACAATCTTCAAATAAAGACAATAATAAGGTCATAATTACACCTAACGTAATACAACTATCTTTCGTACAACCAGAAACACATCAGTACCCAACCCAAATATTATTACATAAAGTTAACAATACTTAAATGTTGATATGAAGTCAACATGATAAAGAAAAAAAACGATTGCCAAGACAATCCTAACCCAAAAGAACAAAGCTGGAGGCATCACGCTACCTGATTTCAAACTATACTACAAGGCTACAGTAACCAAAACAGCATGGTACTGGTA
>NW_012119265.1:11307171-11346363 GCF_000951035.1 Colobus angolensis palliatus
GAGGGGGGATGGGGGAGGGATAGCATTAGGAGATATACCTAATGTAAATGACGAGTTAATGGGTGCAGCACACCAACATGGCACATGTATACATATGTAACAAAACGTTGTGCACATGTACCCTAGAACTTAAAGTATAATAATTAAAAAAAATTTTTTTAAAAGAAAAAAGGAAAAAAAAGGAAATAAAATGAAGACATTTTCTTAGTACAAGTATATACGTGCGCAAACATGTTTTTAACAAAAGAAGGAGGAAATACTGATGACAATTACATTCCTCGTTTCTGCAGCTGGTCACACAGTAGTAGCTGGCATTGATGACTACCTTCTACTACCCATTCTGTATTCCCTTTGCCTTCAGCAAGCACTTCAGCAGGTCGTATATTTTTTCCTGGTGGAGTGACCCAACCCTGCATTCCTGAAGGATCTGGGTCATTTGTAGTCCTGCCTGGATTGGGTTGTTGTAGTTTCCCATTGACCTTAACCACAGGGCATGGTAATACTAAGTGACACCCTAACGGATCTCCTGTATTCCATGCATACTCTTCCTTACCTCCACTGGGGAGCAGTAAACTAATTTCATCTTGAAAGTCTGGGTCAATCACCCCAGCCAACACTGTATCTACCTTCTTAGCCTGTTGACTTAAAGGTAGGAAGCGCCCAAAGTGTCCAGGTGGCAATCTTAACTTCCAGTTTAATGGAATCGTTATTGTGTCTCCTGGTTCCTCCCTCTGGAACTAAGACTTCTAGGTCAGCAGAACATAATATTAAAGGAACAGGAAGTGAAAATTTTGCTAGAGGATCACTAGGGGTGATGGTGTGTGGTGCCACTTCCACTTCCACCCCTTAATTACTAGACCCATGAATCTTGGCTATGGGAGAAACAGTACCATATATTGGATGCTGATTCAGAGCATACGGGGCCTTCTAGAGAACTCTGGCCAAGACCTGCAAAGTATTGTCACTTATTCCAGCCAAGACCTGCAAAGTATTGTCACCTAGTTGGCATTGTAATTCTGACTTCAAAAGACCATTCCACCATTCTATCAATTCAGCTGATTCAGGATGATGGGAAACATGGTAAGACCAGTGAATTCCATGAACATGAACCCACTGCTACACTTCTTTAGCTGTAAAGTGAGTGCTATATGGAATACCATCATGGTGGATAAGGCATTCCATGAGTCCACGAATAGTAGTCTTGGCAGAAGCATTGCATGCAGGATAGGCAAACCCATAACCAGTAAATATCTATTCCAGTGAGGACAAACCTCTGCCCTTTCCATGATGGAAGAGGTCCAATATAATCAACCTGCCACCAGATAGCGGGCTGATCACCCAGAGTAATGGTGCCATATCAAGGGCTCAGTGTTGGTCTCTGTTGCTGGCAAATTGGGCAGTCAGCAGTGGCCATAGCCAGGTCAGCCTTGGTGAGTGGAAGTCCATGTTGCTGAGCCCATACGTAACCTCCATCCCTGCCACTGTGGCCACTTTGTTCATCGGCCCACTGGGCGATGGCAGAGGTGGCTGGGGAAAGAGGCCAAGTGGTGTCCACAAAAAGTCATCCTATCCACTTGATTATTAAAGTCTTCTTCTGCTGAGGTCACCTGTTGCTGAGCACTCCCATGAGATACAAATATCTTCACAGTTTTTGACCACTCAAAGAAGTCCATCCATATACCTCTTCCCCAAATTTCTTTGTCAGCAATTTTCCAAACATGCTCCTTCCAAATCCCTGATCATCCAGCCAAACCACTGGCTACAGCCCATGAATCAGTATATAATTGCACATCTGGCCATTTCCCCTTCCAAGCAAAGTGCACAACCAGGTACACTGCTTGAAGTTCTACCCACTGGGAAGATTTCCCTTCACTGCTGTCCTTCAGGGAGGTTCTAGAAAGGGGCTGTAGTGTTGCAGTGGTCCACATTCCAGTGATACCTGCATATCGTGCAGAACCATCGTGAATCAGGCCTTCGTCTTCTCTTCCTCTGTCAACTGATCATAGGGAACTCCCCATGAGGCCATTGGGGCAGGCTGCGGGAGAGAGGGCAGGGTGGCAGGAGTGGAGACCATGGGGATTTGAGCAACTTCCTCGTGTAACTTACTTATGCCTTCAAGACCTGCTCAAGTCGGATCACATATATATCACTTCCATTTGATGAGGGAATGGCTATGCATGACCCACTCTATGGCCAGATGGGTCAGAAAGCACCCAGTTCATGATAGGGAGTTCAGGTTGCATAGTGACTTGATGACCCATAGTCAAATGTTCAGTTCCCCCCAAAGCCCAGTAACAATAGGCCAAGAGCTGTCTCTCAAAAGGAGAGCGGTTATCTGCAGAAGACGGCAGGGCCTTGCTCCAAAATCCTAGAGGCCTCCACTGTGATTCACCTATGGGGGCCTGCCCAAGGCTCCAAACAGCATCCCTATCTGCCACTGACACCTCAGGCACTATTGGATCTGCTGGGTCACTAAGTAAATTCATTTTCTTTATTCTCTCTAATCCAGCAAAACTCATTTAGCTTCTAATATAATTAGTACACTTGCCTTGCTTACACAGCTACATATGCTTTCTGTAACTTTGATAAAAGCTAGCTGAGCAATACAGAAAAATCCCTCTGAAATAGGAATATAGATGTTCAGTGAATACTGAACTCACCATTTCAGACTCATTTATTATGGATAAAACAATAGTTCCTAAATGTAGCAACTGTCAGGCCACCATAGACAACCAGAGAGTAAAACTCCATGTTATCTTTAGAAGCTCCCAGTTGCCTCTTAGTGCCCATCTCTTCCCAACTTCTTGCTTGCCTACCACCACTCTAAGCCCCCTTGTCACAGGACCTACCCCATTGCTTAAGGCATCACACCCTCCTAGTTGGTGCAGTAGCCCATCTAATACAAAGGCTAACTTAGTCACTAAAAGATTCCCTGGAGGGGAGCTGTCTTAGGCACTGAGCTACATCTCAAATTAGTGGAATGCTATCTATGCCAGCCTGGGAACACTGGTCACTTCTCCATGTTTCTCAGAAATTTTAAACCCAGCCTGGAAAGAAGCAGAGAAAGGAGGAAAGTGAGGGAGGTTTTCAAGGAGCATAGCCAGAGACTGCTGATGATGCACAGCCACTCAGAGGTTCCCAGAAGGAAAATGAAATCCTTTTTGTGACATGATTTTTCAAAATCTATGGTTACAAAGACTAAAACCTCAGCTGAATACAAATGACTAAGGAGAAATCAGATAGGTTTGTATTAAGAGACGCAAAGCTGGACAAGGGTCAGCACAAACACACAACTTTATGTTCTCAAGGAGCAGAACATCAACTTGGAAAAGATAGTAGGACTGACTTATTTTGCCACTGAAATTTTTGTTTGCTTTTCTTTTCTATCTCTAAAACTTGATTTTTTCTTTTTTTTTTTTTTTTTTTGAGACAGAGTCTCACTCTGTCACCCAGGTTAGAGTGCAGTGATGCAATCATGGCTCACTGCAGCCTTGACCTCCCAGGCTCAAGCAATCCTCCCACTTTAGCTTCCAGAGTAGCTGGGATCACAGACATGTGCCACCACACCCGGCTCATTTTTTTGTACAGACAGGGTCTTGCTATGGTTCCCAGGCTGGAAAATTGCTATTTTTATAGATTCAAGGAACAACTGAAAGTATAACATATTTCACAAGTTATGTAGCTGATGACACATGCCTTTGTCACTTCTATTTTGTTTCTATTTTTTTCTATGTTAAGTTGGGAAAAGTCACATTTCCCCCTCTACCATCTCCATTCACACACACACACACACACACACACACACAGTATAATTATGATGTGATCTGATGATTGATAATAGCATGAGTTGTATCTTTCAGGATATTTGTAAATTCTTAGATTGTGTCTTTAAAGAAACAACTTTAAAACACAAAATAAGAAAACTACAATGATAAGAGTTCAGCTACTGTAGCAATCCATTATTTCGATACAGAGATTTTCCTATGACCTTGAATTTATGAAATGCAAAGATTACCTTACCTATTTATAAGTCTAGCTTTATCAGCTACAGAAGAAAAAAAAACAGGAATAAGAAAATACAATGAATTCTCTCTCACTATGATGAAAAACTGAATTTCTTTTGTTTATGGCTCTTCTCTGTTTATTTCATACTAGATACACATTTGAATGACCCAGGAATCTTTGCTTTTCCATGGTGATACCTGCAAGCCATTTTTCCAATCATAAGCACCAGCATGTAAAGGAAGCAAAAAATACAGAATATAACTTACATCACTTTTTCTATTTATCTATAAAATTAGTGTTACTATTATGCTTACTTAAATATGGAAGCCTTAGTATAATACTTAAAATAATATTGAATTTTTCTGTTAAAATACAAGTGAGATTGACCCAAGATCCAAAGACTGAAGTGGCCGGCACTGCCAATAACCTAAACAGTTCAGGGTCCTGAGAATGATCCCTATGGAATAGCCAGGAGCTTCTCATATCTTCTGAGAAATCACATCATAACGTGTCTTCCGGCTGACTCTCAAAACAATTCATTTTTGCTTCTAAATCTTTGTTCATACAGTTCCCTTGTGGTAGATTTAAAAATATTACCACAAATGTTTCCTCTCTTGGTATGCAAATCCCTTTGTGGTGAGATATTCCTGCTTCTCCCACTAAAAGATGGAATCTATTTCCTTAAGTCTTCCCTAGCTTTGTAAATTCCTTTGACCAATAGGATGTGGCAGAGATGAGATTATGCAATTTCCAGAGCTAGAAGTTTGAAACTTCAGAAGACTTGAAACTTTTGCCTTTACTCTCTTGGGATGCTGCCTTGAAATCATCACCCTGAAGAAGTCTGGGTTGTATGGGGAACAACAAGAGAGCAAGAATAGTGAAGTCTAGTTATTCTAGTGGTCCCAGCTGAACCCAGCTCCCAACTAACGCATCAGCTAAATGTAGCTGCCTGAGGAAACCCAAGCAAAATGAGCAGAAGAACCAATTGCTCAGTCAACCCAGGGGATCATGAGAAATGATGAATGGGCGTGGTTTTAGGTCACTTTGGAGTCATTTCTTAGACACCAATAAACAACTGATGCATCTTTCTCCCATGAAAGCCCTCCCTTTCGCTCCATCCTTCCTAAGACACTCTTCAGGGCCTATCATTTTCTTCATGAAACCTCTTCTGGTTATCTCAGGTCAAGAAATGTTTCCTTCTATTCTTCTACAGAACCTATCAACATACCACTCTTTAAAATATTCATCATACATCTTGCTTTATAGTCTTTAACGTGAGTTGACATATCTTCTATAAATCTGATGAAGTCCTTACCTCTCTCTATAATTGACAGAATAGTTCTGGACACAAAACTATGCTATATTTACATCAAAAATATAAATGGAATTAAACTTAAAATATTCTCCTTGTGTAGCAAAGTAAACAGCAAGTGCACAACAACCATCCCAGTTTAAATATAACTGAGCATACTTTTAAAGTGCTCTGACGTGCCAGTCTGAAGAGATGGAAGACAAAAAAACCATTAAGAGGGGTGAAATCACAAGGCTATGGCTAATCACAAGGTAAAAATTATCTCCTATTCTCTTCCAAGAATATTAAAACCTGGGAACATCAATTGTTGAAACTTGGCAGTTTATGAAAAATATATTATAAACCATAGTGTATAAAGACTTCCTCAGAAATTAATCAAGAAGAGATGCCTCTACCAAGTATAGATTAAAAGTTTAAATAGGTTTACCATTTAGTGCAATTATTTCATTTCTTAGAGACTATACTATGGTATTATAAAAAGAATACACAAAAATGTTCACTGAAATTTTATATGTTATATAAGAAAAACAGTAAAATGTTCCAAAATGAAGATTAGGTGACACAAATGTTGGCATATTAATGCAGTTGTAAACCAGGCAGCCATTAAGACAATGATGGGGATCTCTAGGCATAGATCTGAAAAGATTAATGGCATATTTTTGTCTAAAAATTTACTTAATTTGTATGTATACTTTTTTATATGTATCTAAAAGTGGGGGTGAATGATTTATGGGCACCTCTTGGGAATAAGAGTACTTCTTATACTCACGGCCTCCTTTCTATTTACATTCCAAAATATGGTCTTATCATCCCATAGGTTACCACAATGGTTTCCTAATTGTTCTCCTTACTTCTATTCTGTTATAATGCCATCCATACATGACCAAGAGGCAGAATTCCTAGAAACATAACTGAGGGGATGCTTACAAAATGTTAACAGTTGTTACTTTTGGGCAATACGATTTGTGGGGTTCTTTTGTTTTAAAGAAGCAAATTTTTTAAAAAAAAGTTTAAAGACTTTTCTGTATTAATTGATTATTTTACAATAACCCTGAATAATTTTTAGATAAAGAATAGGTATTTACATTTTTTCAGGAAAGTATATATATTTTTCAGAAAGTAGAAAAATCTCTGTAAAGAGCAATTAGGTCAATTCCTAATTTGGAGAATATCACTTTTCTCCAAATTGGTTTTTACATTCATCTGAATGAACATAAAGTATAAAAACACAGCTCTAGAACCTGAAACCACTGTTTTCTTCTCTTGCTGGGACTGTACACAGACTAAGCTGATCTGAGGCTTTAAAATGGATAGTGAGTTTTGCAAAGTATATGACTGACCTGAACCAAGTATGCCCAGAGAAGAAAAGATGAGTTGGTCAAGGTGGAAGAAATTTTATTTGATGGAGCAGTCCAAAATTTGCAAACTGTACTCTCTTGGAACACTATAATTCTCTGTGATGCTAACAGATGTTTCTCTAAAAAGTAGTTTCTGGATCAAATAAGTTTCATTAATGTTGCATATTAATTCTTCCTCTTGGAGAGTCCCAATTCACACTAGCATGTCACAATGCATATTAGCATATCAAAAGCTCTGAGAGGCCTTGCAGTAAGATACCATTTTTCATGCTTGTTGGTTTTGGGAACCTTTTTTTTGTTCATTAAAAACCTATGAATATTTTGCAGATCGCCACGGAAAACTGTTGTACAATCCCTGCAGTAGGCAGGAATGAGCAGGTGCTGGCACTGGGGCACATGAGAGGCTGTTGCCACAATCCCAGGAGGCAAATACAGGCCTCAGCAGAGGAGCCTATTTTAGCACATCTAAAAACAGGTGTTTACTACACCAACCAGTGTCACAGACTGACAAAAAGATGGAGCTAGCCATGAAAGGTCATGCCTACCTACAGGAAAAGCAAGAGTAGGAGTGCTAGGTGGTAAGGCCCAACTTGAATTTCACCAAAAAATAACCTAGGTAGCGACAGAGAGCAAGGAGAAGGACAATCTACATGAGTTGGCAGGGCTTGCTGTTTTCTTTACAACACTTGTTGGGTTTAGACACAGACTCTCTGTATTCCCTGCCACTATGTTCTGTGGGTCTTAAAGTGGAATTCTTTAATTCAGTCTTAAGTCAGTGTCTGGTGAATAAGGGTAAAATGCTATTAAAAAAAAAAAAAGGTTGCAGTTTTAGACAAGTTGGACTGGAGTGGGAAAGAGACTGAAGACAGGTAAACAAGCCACCAGATTGGTCACTATCTCTATGAGGAAAGAAATGAAGAGAATCTGGAATCACGCAGGTATAGCAGATGAAGAGAGAAATAAGTAAAGCAATAAGACCTGAGGAAGAATCACAGGACAGAGAGACTAAACTTAAGTCAGAGGACTCGAACACAGTTACATTCTTGCAGACCTGGAGGGCCTGGGAGCTGTCTGCGCTATCTCGGCACTCTGCATATTCAGTCTGTACTCTCTTCCGTTATGTCGACTGGTTCCTTTCTAATTCTTTTCAAATCCCTTCAGTTGTGTACTTTTAACTGCCCTACATAAAGTGCAAATGTATTGAAGGCAAGAAACCATATTTTTGATGAATTGTGTATTTCCTAGAGCTACCTTGTGCATTACTTAGAGCAATAGATTAACTGATGTAAAGTTAATTGTTGGTAAGCAAGCACTGCAAGTTATTTTATATATGATGGGATATTTCACTGACTTATTTTAAAGACAATATCTCATCCTGTGTAAAACAAAATTGGATCTTTTAAAGAGCAATCACCAATTGATTATCATGTAATTGACAATCATCATCATCATCTAACGAGAAGAACAAATCCATGTGATGATATATGAAGAGAGGAAAACGCCATCATCTGGAAACTTAAAAAGCAGAATATATCACTCTACTTGTACTTCCTAGGAACTGGGATTTGGAGAAACTTTGAGTATTCTGTCTACAGAATATTTCTATCTTTGGCCTATTCATTAGAAACTGGCCAAAAAGTAACCTTAGTTAATTGCTTATGATGAATGGAATCAATAAAAACCTGCAAGATTCACAAAAATAGTACTGGTTTAATAGATTTCAAGGAGTGTAAGTTTTGATTTGATAAAATTATTCTCACCTTTCTAATTTTCAAGACTGTGTACCCCATGAAACACTGTATCCTATGAAAGACTGCAAGATATATTACTGAATTTCTTCTCTGTCTACCACATTACTAAGTTTTATTCTTTTCTAGCAACACTTGGTACCAAATGTTCACCTTTTCAATAAATCATTACAGCCAAGGCTTGACATGTATGGAATAAAGCCATATCAAGTTCATTTCACTGGGCACATCACTGTGGCAGAAATGTCAACTATAATAAGCATGTGATGAAAAAGATCTTCAGGGCTCCTGTCAGGTACTACATAACCTGACGGTAGGTTAAAACTGAACATTTACATGAAGAGGTTGCATGACCGAGGCTGACAGCTGTCATTAACACTATGAAGAAGAAGAAATACGCCAGCTAAGCTTCCCAGCTTTCACTTTACAGGTGCTTTCAAGTTCCCAGTTAATCCTTCTGACAAATATGGGAGGAGCATTCCTTTCCATTTACAGATGAGAAATTGGTCACTTCTCCTCATCCACATTACCACTGCCATGGTCTAGGCACTCCTCTCTCAGCGAAATTACTGCAACAGCCTCCTAACTAATATTCTTGCAAACAATCATGTCCTGATAGTAAGAACTAAGTAATACTAAGGTTTCCTAGGGAAACAAAGCCTCCTGAAACTCAGTAGTTTAACAATAACCAACTCACTTATAGTTCTACAGGGTAGATGTGGATCTACCATGTACCCAGGAGTGATGCCCCAAATGGGATCCAGCTTACTTCCACCTGCAACTTACTCATCTCCCCATGTTATCAGCAAAGAAGAGAGGATTACAGGGCCACACAGAACACTTCCTTCTGCCTCTCACTGGCAGAGCCCAGTCATGTGACCCTAACCCACAGCATGGGAGGCTGGAAAAGGTAGAGAAGCACACAGATATGTGATAAGTAAAAATAGCCTCTGCCACACCAAGGTTCAGTGCAGTCAGGTGGATTGGCTAAAATACAAATCTGCTCATGTCACTCCCCTTCTGAATCTCCTACAATGGCTTCCTAACACCCACAGGTTTAATCTCTACCTTCATCTCCTGACACTTCACACCCCAAAATGCAAGCTCCACAAACATTCAACCACTGGCTTCTTATTCACTATGCAGTTCTTTTAACATTTGCTAATGTTTTTCCAAAAAATCATAATTATGACCAATTCTTAACTACATCCACAGCTACCATCCATGCTTAACCCATCTCTTCCCTGTACCACTGCAGTAGCCTCCTAATTTATTTTGATCTTTGCAATTTATTCTCAACACAACAGCTAGTACATTACTTTAAAATAACATCAGATCATGTCACTGACCTGCTGAAAAGTTTCCAGGGGCTCTTATCACAAATAGAATAAAACCAAAGGCTGCACAATCTTCATCTCCAAATTCATCTCTACCCTTCTCTCCCTCCCCACCAGGCACTGGCCCCATGGATGCCTGTGCCCACTCAGCACCCTCCTGCTGCAGGAGCTATGCATTTTCTGCTCCTGACACACACAACATGCTTACATGGTTCCCTCCTTAACTTCATTCAGGTCCCCCTTATGCCATACGCATAACCTGCTTTATTTTTCTTCACAACACTTACCCCTACCTAACATTGTATTGTGAATCTGCTTGTTGTCTATATAACCTGACACTCTCTCCAGAAAGTAAACTCTTTGAGATTCGGCTCTTCTCTGTCAAATTCAATATAATATTCCCAGGGCTTGGTGCAATCAAGGCAGAATGGACAAATTAATCATTGAGTGAGGGGGGAAATCCTGACCCTCTATGCCTACAAGGCACTTTATCTGATGTCATGTGGGAACTAGTCTATCTTGCAGCTTCCCTGAGGATTTACTCAAGCCTTCCACATTC
Source organism: Colobus angolensis palliatus (assembly GCF_000951035.1). Classification (NCBI taxonomy): domain Eukaryota; kingdom Metazoa; phylum Chordata; class Mammalia; order Primates; family Cercopithecidae; genus Colobus; species Colobus angolensis. The sequence goes on from NW_012119265.1 coordinate 11,317,491, forward strand.
TTCCCACCAGGAACTTCCCCAGTCCCAGTGGGATTCCTCCCCTGTGCCCTCAGGTCTCTACTACAGTGTCTGACATGCTGCAGACATTCAACAATGTTACTCAATTCATAAATTCTCCAAGGCAATAGGCCAAATGGCAAGTAGGTAACGAGGTAGGTAACAAGAGATGCAAACCTATTAGGTTAGTGCCAAAGTAATTGCTGTTTTTGCCATTACTTTTTTAAATTTAATTCATATTTATCTTTGGTCTATTTCTGGATTTTCTTTATGGTCTCATGATCATTCCATTTCTGAGCCATTACCACATCGTGCTTTTAAAAAATTTTAACTTATTTTTATTATACATTAAGTTCTGGGACATATGTGCTGAACGTGCAGGTTTGTTACACAGGTACACACGTGCCATGGTGATTTGCTGCACCCATCAACCCATTATCTACATGCTATCCCTCCCCTAGCCTCCCACCCCCTGACAGGCCCTAGTGTGTGACGTTCCGCTCCCTGTGTCCATGTGTCCTCATTGCTGAACTCCTACTTATGAGTGAGAACATGCAGTGTTTGGTTTTCTGTTCCTGTGTTATTTTGCTGAGAATGATAGTTTCCAGCTTCATCCATGTCCCTGCAAAGGACATGAACTCATCCTTTTTTGTGGCTGCATAGTATTCCATGCTGTATATGTACCACATTTTCTTTATCCAGTCTATCATTGATGGGCACTTGGGTTGGTTCTAAGTGTTTGTTATTGTGAACAGTGCTGCAATAAACATACGTGTGCATGTGTCTTTATAGCAGAATGATTTATAATCCTTTGGGCCTGTACCCAGTAATGGCATTGCTGGGTCAAATGGTATTTCTGGTTCTAGATCCTTGAGAAATCACCACACTGTCTTCCACAATGGTTGAACTAATTTACACTCCCACCAACAGTGTAAAAGCGTTCCTATTTCTCCACATCCTCTCCAGCATCTGTTGTTTCCTGACTTTTCAATGATCACCATTCTAACTGGCATGAGATGGTATCTCGTTGTGATTTTGATTTACATTTCTCTAACGACCAGTGATGATGAGCTTTTTTTCATGTTTGTTGGATGTATAAGTGTCTTCTTTTGAGAAGTGTCAGTTCATATCCTTTGCCCACTTTTTGATGGGGTTGTTTTTTTCTTGTAAATTTAAGTTCTTTGTAGATTCTGGATATTAACCCTTTGTCAGATGGATAGATTGCAAAAATTTTCTCCCGTTCTGTAGGTTGCCTGTTCACTCTGGTGGTAGTTTCTTTTGCTGTGCAGAAGCTCTTTAGTTTACATAGATCCCATTTGTCAATGCTGGCTTTTGTTGCCATTGCTTTTGGTGTTTCAGTCATGAATTCTTTATCCATGCCTATGTCCTTAACGGTATTTCCTAGGTTTTCTTCTAGGGTTTTTATGGCTTTAGGTCTTGGAGGCATCATACTACCTGACTTCTAACTATACTACAAGGCTACAGTAACCAAAACAGCATGGTACTGGTACCAAAACAGATATATAGACCAACAGAAGAGAACAGAACAGAGGCCTCAGAAATAACGCCACACATCTACAACTATCTGATCTTTGACAAACCTGACAAAAACAAGCAATGGGGAAAGGATTCCCTATTTAATAAATGCTGTTGAGAAAACTGGCTAGCCATATGCAGAAAACTGAAACAGGATCCCTTCCTTATACCTTAAACAAAAATTAACTCAAGACTGATTAAAGACTTAAACGCAATGCCATTACTTTTAACAGCAAAACCATGACTACTTTTGCACCAACTGAATACATATATAGTTTCTAGGTCCATGGCTACTTCTAGTTTATGCTACAGTCACTGCAAAAGAGACATTTTGTAGCTGAAATTCAGGATGTAAGTAAATTTCTTTTCTTTACAAGACTTTCAACAACCTTAGCATTTTGGCCAATGAATCAAATACTCAGTGTCACATCTGCTTAGGACAAGTTACATACAAATTAGCCTCCATTGGTTTCTCTGGCACACATAAATGGAAACACTTCTGTAAATATTCTCAGGCATTTCATAAAGTAACGGTGATTATTTTTTTTTTGACTGCTTGGAGCCATTGCATGTAAAGAATTTCTCCTAAAAATGGATATTTTACTTGCTATATAAATGTTGTGACTTCTTCATCTGAAGAATAAAGCTCTCATATGTAAATGTGAGTAGTAATGAATCATTTGATTAGAAGCTTATGTGTCCAAAGTAGTCATGTCCTAATGGCATGGCACAGAGGGAAAGTCAAGTCCTCTTAGTAGTGGTAGATCACACACATAAAAATAATAATAATTTCTTTTACTTAAGAAAGTCTAAGTTTTATTCTATTTATAAATATGGTTATTTTCTAGCCTTCAGATGTAAAATAAAAGCAATGTATGGAAGCCTGTAACCACTGGAAAATATAAGGCATAGTTTTAATACAAAGTATTTTGGAAAATATTCTTATTATGCCCACAATTTAATAATAATACATGTGCAGTCATTATTATACATAACTTTTATAAACTCACTTAACCTTAAGAAAACTCTCTGGCATAGGTCTATTATTTCTAGTTTAGAGATGATGAAACTAAAGGCAAAGAGGATAGGTTGTTTGTTCAAGGTCAAACTGCTAGTAGGTTACGAAGTCAAGATTCCAACCCAGGTATTCCAACCCCAAATCCTGTGTTTTGAATCATCGTCTAAAACTGCCTCTTCATAAACACTTTAAAATTGTTCCCATTAGCCATAAGATCTTAAAATAGGCTCTCTCTGTTTATATAACATATCGGTGAAAACTGTTTTCACTGCAATTGAACATCCACTTGCGAAGAAAATGAAAAGTCAAACATGTCAAGCTCTTGTCTTCAGACTTTTTGATTGGCTTATTGGGTATTACTCAATATTGATTATCATCTGTGTACCAGACTCTTTGTGAGAGGCTAAAATACAATGGTATAAAAGATCGCATCTATCCCCAGGGAAACTATAGTTAATAGTAACCAGTTAAACAATTTCTGTTCAGTGTCACAAACGCTACATAGGGTGCTATAAGAAGAACTCACTGAAGGGGCACCGAACCCAATCCTGGGGCTTAAGAAAAGCTTCCTGGAGGAGCAATTTCCAAGTATTTGCTAAAGTTGTTTGGTGTGGCTCCAACATCATGACAGCTAAAATTTGTATTAAGTTACGTCAATTAAAAGACAGTTCAATCACTTCTCCATTAATATGAGATAAAAAATCTCTCCTTGTGAAAACAAGGAAACGTCTCATTTACAGTTCATTTAGAGATATATCTAAACAATACAGTTGGGTTGGAAACATAGGCTTTAGTTCTTACACTACCACACATTAGCTGTGTTGGTTCTGGGGAATGAGGCATTGAAATGAATAGAAAGTCCTAAGCATTTGGCAAGAAAATCTGCATTATTATAGCTTGTTATGATATGTGAGAAAAGGGGGACAAGGACATAAACAAAGGATGTGGAAGTACACATATGCTTCCATGTGCATCAGTGTTTAAGAGATGGGCTCTACAAGCAGTATTGTAGGCAAGGATTGGTTTAGGGTGGCTCTACCTACATATGTCAGAAGCAGACTAATCAGAATCAGGAAGAATAGGTAATTTGCATGAAAACTTCAGACTGAGTCATTGTTTGTGTTCAGTGGCATCCCTAAGGTCAGTGAATCCAATACTCTGATCCCATTAAATTTCTTTTTCTAAGAAATCCTAGGTTATCATCTCTCTCGTCCTTCTCCCTTTTGAATAGTAAGTTTCTCCCTTCAATGGGAACTTTCTAATCAGCAGTTAAGCATATACAAGCTTCTTCCTGCTTATTGAAAAGAAAAAAATTCTTCTTTGATTCTTTCACAATTTCATTTCCTGGTCATTCATCCATTGATTCAACAAATATTCATTTGGTTTCTACTATGTGTCAGATACATAGATAACACAGCGATGAACAAATAGTCTCAGTCCATGCCCAATGCTGGTGGTTTTAATCACTCTATTGTATTATTTAAAAAAAAAAAAAAACAAAAAAAACTCTATGATACCTAATTCAACATTTTCCCTAAAGATGGTTCTGGCAAATGTTAAGGAGCAAGAATTAAAGCATTACATTGAAATATCTATGCCAAATAGTAACAGAAATGAAGGAAGATACAATTTATCTTTAAATTTCTACTCTTGCCTGTAATCTCAGGACTTTGGGAGGCCAAGGCGGGTGGATCACAAGGTGAGGAGATCAAGACCATTCTAGCTAACACGATGAAATCTCATCTCTACTAAAAATACCAAAAAAAAAGCAGCTGGGCGTGGTGGCATGTGCCTGTAGTCCCAGCTACTCAGAAGGTGAAGGCAGGAGAATCGCTTGAACCTGGGAGGCAGAGGTTGCAGTGAGCAGATGTCATGCCACTGCACTCCAGCCTGGGTGACAGAGCAAGACTCCGTTTTAAAAAAAAGAAAAAAAAATCCTACTCTTAGCTCAGTGCACACTGTATAAGGACATTGAATGAAGAGAAATTTGTGATGTTGACATGCAGAAAAGTTCTAGGAACTTGCATTCTACTAGCTGACAGAGGTAGTGACAAATAGATGAGGACCTTGGAGTATGGTGAGATGGCAGCGGAAATGAGAGAAAAAAGAAGAGAAGGAAGAGAAAGAAAATGGTAAAATGTAAATTTCTGATTTGGCATATTATATACCTTCAAGTGTAAAAATTAATTTGTTTTAAGCTACGAAAAAAAGGAATGACAGTTTCAAACTAATGATAATTTAAAAATAGAGGATACATGAAGCACTGAAGGACACCTCTTTACATTGTTACCAATGTATAGGCCTAGAATGTGGCTCCTGAGTGAAAGAAGTGATTTTTGTAATTGTTTCAGGTATTAGGCAGACAAATTCATATGTTTTATCTGAAAATAAGAACAATATATAAATCAGATTCAAGCATGTGACAATATATTATACCCACTTGGGCACTGAATAAAAATGAATTGCCCTACTGGCTAGATCACAGACGTTACATAGGGGATGTATAATTGTAAATTATCTAATGCTTTGAATTATATAGAGTTTGAAGGCATTTAAGAAATCAAACAATTATTTTTTTACTTATCTGCAAAGATTCATAGAAGAAAATAATACAATTCCCCATCTGTTTATTACACATGCCCAAAAATCCTCCTCAATATTTTTCCCCAAAGGAAAGGATCAAAGTGGTCTAGAAATAACAAGAAATGATAGCAGCCCTTAGAATCTACAAGCCTTGAGGGGTGACTGTCACCAGTCTGCTGCTGATAGACATAAAGTGATGTCTGTGAATGCATGGCTCAATTGATGGTCTGTCCTTCAAGGACTGATCTGGGTCTCATTTTGCTATTTTTAATTATGATCCCGGGCTTGCAAGATGACATCATATTTGGGGGTCTCAATACTCACTAACTCTTAAGCATGCAGGAGACCTGAAACTCCTGAGGCTAATGATAAAAATAATTTATATTTAAAACGAGTAACCATATCCTTCCACAGAAGAAAGAACTGAACATGGACTGAAGTTTACATCCTGGACTTTCATTCCCGAAGAAGTGAGGTTTTTGTGGGACACTTTGCATATCTGTTTACTACTACAGAAGATTTTAACTTCACAAGGAAACTCATAATAAAAGGAATGTAGCATCTTGTGTATAAATGTGTGTTTCTTAAAAATGGCTCATAATATTGACAGGAACTTAAACAACCTCATTTACAGGAAAAAAAAATTACAGGAGAAAACAACCTCATCAAAAAGTGGGCAAAGGAAACAAACAGACACTTCTCAAAAGAAGACATTTATGCTGCAAATGAACATATGTAAAAAAGCTCAACATCACTGATCATTAGAGAAATGCAAACCAAAACCACAATGAGATACCATCTCACACCAGTCAGAATGTCGATTACTAAAAAGTCAAGAAACAACAGATGCTGGCAAGGAGAAATAGAAACACTTTTACACTGTTGGTGGGAATATAAATTAGTTCAACCATTGTGGAAGACAGTGGCGATTCCTCAAAGATCAAGAAATACCATGTGACCCATCAATCCCATTCCTGGGTATACACCCAAAGAAACATAAATCATTCTATTATAAAGATACATGCATGTGGCTGGGCACGGTGGCTCCTGCCTGGAATCATAGTACTTTGGGAGGCCAAGGCAGGTGGATCACGAGGTCAGGAGATTAAGATCAGCCTGGTGTTAGAAATTGTCAATGTTATGTTGTTGATTAGGTTTTATTGCCTTCCTTTAAGAAATGTTGACCTGGTGCTATGGCACACACCTGTAATCCCAGCACTTTGGGAGGCCGAGGCGGGCAAAAAATGAGGTCAGGAGTTTGAGAACAGCCTGGTCAGGATAGTGAAACCCCGTCTCTACTAAAAATACAAAAATTAGCCAGGCATGGTGGCATGTGCCTGTAATCCCAGCTACTTAGGAGGCTAAGACGGGAGAATTGCTTGAAACTGGGAGGTAGAAGTTGCAGTGAGCCAAGATGGTGCCACTGCACTCCAGACTGGGTAACGGAGTGAGACTCTGTCTAAAAACAAAAAAAGTGTTGACAACTAGATATTGATGGATATTGATGGAAATATCTTCAGAGTGATAAAGGGAATCTATGAGAAACTAATAGTTGATAACATATTTAATAGTGAAAGACTTAAGACGTTACCCTAAGATTCAAAGTAAATAATGTATACTCACTCTCATCACTTCTATTATATATTTTGTTGAAATTTTATGCAGTGCAATAATGCAGGAAAAAGGAATAAGACACACCAATTAGAAAGGTGAAGCATAGTTAAATGGAAAGGATATGATTGCACAAATAGAAAATCTTTAAGAAATCTATCAAAAGCAATATGAACAATAAAAGTGAACATAGTCATGTAGAAAGACACAAAGAGAACAAACAAAAATCCAGTTTTATTTCTATATACTAAGAACAAAAGTTAGAAAAACTGACGTTTTAAAAAAATCAAATAGCAGGAAAAATTTAAGGATAAATTTAACTGAATATGTATAAATCCTGGACAATAAAATCCACAAAACCTCACATACTATATAGTGACTTTTATCAAGACAATGTGGTATTGCCATAAGGGTAAATATGTAATCAATGAAGCAGAATAGAGTCCAGAAATAGAACCACACCTGTTCGGTCAATTGATTTTGCTGAAGTGTGAATAATTAAATAGAGAAAAGACAGTAGTCCACAATAAATGGAGGTAGAACAACAGGATCTCCATGTAAAACAAAAAGAATCCTGATTTTTACTTCACATTATATGTAAAACTTTTGAAATAGATCAAAGACCTGAAGGTAAAACTAAAGCTAGAAATTTCTAAAAGAAAACATAGGAGAAAGTCTTGTTGACTTTGGAGTAAAAATTATCTCTAAAGAACATCATAAGCACAAAATATTTTTTTAATTGATAATTGGACTTCTTGCCAATTTAAACTTTCTCCACTTCCAAATATCATTAGAAAAAAATTCACACCACAGTCTGGGGCGAGCAGGGCAAATATTCACAATATATACGGTGTATGAGAAAATAAACGAACTACATAAAGAATACTTACAACTCAATAAATAAACTAGCAACCTAATTTAAAATGAGCAAAAAGTTTGAAGGTCCTTTGCATTCGTTTTCTAGAGCTGCTCTAACAAAGTACCAGACTGGGGAATTTCGACACTAATTCATTTTCTTACAGTGCTGGATGCTCAAAGTTCAAGATTAAGATGTCAGCAGGGTTGGTTTCTTCTGGGGCCTCTGTCCTTGCCTATAGATGGCTGTCTTCTCCCTATGTCTTCACACGGACTTCCCTCTGTCTATATCTGTGTCCAAATTTCCTTTTATTGTAAGGATACTAGTCACACTAGATTAGGACTCACCCTAATAAATTCATTTTAAATTAATTATCTCTTTGAAGATGCTGTCTCCAAATACAATTGCATTTTGAGGTACTGGGAACTTCGATGTAAGAATTTGAGATACTGGGAACTTCAATGTAGGAATTTTAGAATACTAGTCAGCCCCAAAACACACTTTATTAAAACAGTATACTAATGACTAATAAGAACAAAAACAATTATCAAAATCATTAGTAACCAGTTTAATAGAAACTAAAATCACATTTAGATACTACTATATACTAATCAGAATGGTAAAAATGATAAGGACTAATAATAGAATATGTTGGAGAGAATACAGAGCAACTGGAACTCTCATGCATTGCTGATAGGAATGCAAATTGGTACGATCCCTTTGCAAAATAGTTGGGCAGTCTCCTATAAAGTTAAACCATATGACCAACAGTCCCATGTAATCTCCGTGATTATACTCTAATTATGTAATCATGTACAAATCATTTGTTCCCATGGGATATACCCAGAGACTCCAACATCATCTGCCACATGTTAAGTACAGACAAAATATTTATTGAATGAATGAATAAATGAATGAGGTTTCTTTAACCCACAAACTATTATTGAACATTTAGGTTATTTCCAGTGTAAAGGTAAATCCTCAGTCATGTATCTTGTAATTTAGGCATATTTCAAGCCTCCTGAAGGACCTTCCCGAATACTCTCCCTAAAACTTGTGCCAATTTTTATATTCCTATCTGTAGCATGATGTAGTTATCTGACTCTGCTCTTTACCTAGCATCAGGCATTAAAATTCACTGTACTATTGCCAATTTGGTTTGTAATTTAATTTTAACTTGTACTTCCCTAATTATAATAGGTATTGATCTTTTTCCACAGAATTTATGTTTCTTCTTTGTAAATTTCAGAGTCTATTTTTATAGCTGTGCATTATGATTTGTTCATTATACAAAAGCAAATGTAATGCATGTCTTCTAATCATAACACAGTCTACATAATTTTTAAATTTACAGGATTAAAGCAGAACTTTGTATCTACTTTCTGCTACATAAGAATATTTTTATTAAAGAACATTTCATTAAGCATACCAAGCAATGTGTTTAATACATATATGCTTCAAAAACACACTTTTAATTTTTTGTATTAGAAATCTATTATTTATATATACTCAGTGAAGTTTTGGATGGTGATTATTTGTGGGAGACACTAAACTGAACATTTTATTCCAATTCCTACTTACACATTCACAGTCAAGGGCATTGCAACAGTTTCTTTATTAGCAACCATTACATAGGTAATTATATTTTCTATGGAATAGACAGTGGCACTAGAAAAGACAGTTCATTAGTGGTGCAATTATATATTAGAGCTATACATCCTATTCTTTTTTAAAGCACATACACATGCACACTCCTGTGCTCAATTCCATATACCACTGTGAATTCTCAAACTTAAAGGAAAAATATTTCAAAAGTATTAGTCTTTCAAAGAAGAAAAACCAACATTCAGTTTTAAAACTTCTTTCACAAGGCAAAAGAGTAAAAAACAGGAATTGATTTTCAAATGCTGGTGGAATGAGAAATTATTTGATGTCACTGAGCACACTGGTTAGGATATTGTGGCACTCAGCAGCCAGGAGACTCCTCGCCCAAAAAAACAATTATTGAGCATCAACTGTTTTCTGGAAACTACATATAATCATACATGTTTAGAATGATATTAAAATAAGGATGGGTAGATGTTCTTGGGGACAGGAGAAAGAAATAAGAAGAAATAGACTGTAGGTGAGCAGAGAAGAGAGGACTGTGAAGAATTTTATCATGATTAGTGGCAAATTAATCACCATGCTCAATATTTACTGTTTTATCTTTTGTTGAATAATGAACAGTCACTGTAAATTTAGTACAGTATTTATTCATTTGAAAAGATCTCAGAAACACAGACTTATTTTTAGAAGATGAAAATAAATAAGTCCTGTATGTTTGTTGCCAAACTGAATTTGGAACTAACAAAGGTTCCGCACACAGTGCCAGCCAGCCACTGATAAATGAATCAGTCCTTCTCTACATTGACACAGAGGGAGAAGAGAATGCTACAAAACTACGGCCATTTTATAAGAGCCAGATTTACCTAAATCGCTCACTTTTCAATCACTTGTGTCAACATTGTATGGAAACATTTTTAAGTCTTCAATAAAATGCTTATGCATTAAGGGCCGTTGAGGCCACATAACAGACCACATTTTTCTACTCATATTTGGCATAGGTAGTCAATGGTACCCTGACACGGTGCTTAGCCTCCAAGAGCTTAGATTCTAAAATAAGCAATATTGCAGCACATAAAAAAGAAACTGTATGCACATCACTTGTTTAAGGATTTTCATGGAAAAATCTCACCATTTATAAACCCTCATTATAAGAATGTCTCACTTCTTTTTTTTTTTTAATAAGAAACTTTTATCCTACTCAAGCCATTATATTTTTTGTTTTTGTTTAAAATTGTTTTTCCTGATACATAACTTATAAGTGGGAACTAAATGATGAGAACAGAACAACACACACTGGGGCTGCCAGAAGGTGGAGGGTGGGAGAAGGGAGAGGATCAGGAGAAATAACCAATAGGTACCTGGCTTAATACCTGGTTGATGAAATAATCTATACAGCAAACCCCCAGGACACGAGTTTACCTATATATAAGAATGTCTCATTTCTAGTAGAAATCCCTCATGCTGTGAGAAAGAGAAAACAATTCATTATCACTATGCACATTACTAGTCATGGGTACCATTTAACAAACATTTTGAACCACAACAATACTCTGTATGGTTGATATAAGTATCCATATTTTACAGACCCAGATGAAAAAGAATATTCAGATTAAATCATTTCTCAAAGTCACACTGCTAGTGAGTGATAAAGTCTTACACTATCAGACTCTCTACCTTCAAAGCCCTAGTTCCTGAAAAGATTAATATACTGTCTCCTAAAATAACTTTGATGGTCCACTATATGTCCATCACTCTTAGAAAACTTATTTTAAACATTTAACAACATTTGTGGGGCCTTCAAGAAAAAACTGAGCCCAGGCACAGTGGCTCAATGCCTGTAATCCCAGCACTTTGGGAGGCTGAGGTGGAAGGATCCATTGAGACCCAGAGTTTGAGTCCAGCCTGGGCTAACATAGCAAAACCCCCATTTCATAAATAAATAAATAAACAAGCTGGGCATGGTGGTATGTGCCAGTAGTCTCAGCTCCTTGGGAAGCTAAGGCTGGAAGATTGCTCGAGCCCAGATGTTCAAGGCTGCAGTAAGCTATGGATCAGGCCACTGTACTCTAGCCCAGGCAACAGAGTGCTACCTTGTCTCAAAAATAAAAAAGAAAGAAAGAACTGAAAACCCTTCAATATCGTTCTTCTCCTGATTATGTGAGAAGATTGCAGATCTTTTTCAGGAAACAAAGAATTCCCTCTACTGAAAGAACTAGTACTGAGCTGCATGCTGTAATTTCTATGCTCCAAGACATGCACAACCAAGGGACTTTAGCCAAGTGTCACAAGCAATGTGCTGTGTACTCAGTAACCAGACTTGTGCTGATTGTGTGACACTCATAACTGGACAGTCTTCACAATGCTGAGGTTTGCATAGCAGACTGTGGAGTGGGACCACATGCTTTTGTGGTTCTAATCGATGCCATAATATGTGCCCTGGAGAAATAGGGCCACCATGCTGATCCATACAGTAACTGCTTTACAACAGGGTATGGAACATTCATTTTATTGTCTTTCTTTTTTAATGTAGTTTACTAAATTTGTTTCCTCATTAGATTACATGCTGAACATGCTTCTTGGGTAGATTTTAATTGAGGAACGTAACGCTTCAGAATTGGACACAGATGCAAATTCCCAAGCCATCAAAGCTCCTATTAACATGGGGTTTTAAGCTCATATTGGTCATCTGACTCAGCACTCAGAAAACTAAGCTAAAAAAATGTTTAAGTACCTTCTGTACAAAAACTTTTAGCTTTACATTATTTCCTTTCTACTTTATGGCCTGAGAAATTTTTCTAATATCTCTGAAAGTTTTATCAATAGCTTGCAACGATACGCTTCTACAGTTAGATTTCAAATCTCTAAACATCAGCTTAGCCTAAAATTACACTGAGGAATCACAGTGGGAACTGTTTAATGAGTTAATTAGTACTCATTCTTCTAATAGAGCTGTACTCATCAATCTGGGAGATAAATAGCAGATGCCTGCTTTCTGAGTTATCTTTCTTTTCCCACATCCTTATTGTCCATTTAACTATTTGATCCAATCAGGACAACTTTTTGAGTAAGAATTGGATATATTCCCAAGTTCAGAAGAATTCAATTACCTAGGATGTATCCAAAAATTTTAGCAGTCCTGTTTGGAAAATTAGTAAATGAATTAGTCCCTTACCCTTAGGAAATGCAATGATTTTACCTGAAAAAAAAAAGTCTTTTCTCTATGGAAGGTGATTACGATTTACTAGGGACAACTTCTAGGCTCAGAACAAGGGTAACTCTGCTGCTGCTCATAGAATTCAAATTAAGAAGATCAAAATTCCAGGGCATTTTAAAACCAGGATGCTGGCAATCTAGTGTTCATTAATACTAGACTTATAAATGGCATATACAGAAAGAAAAATTGAAATTCATGTCACCTAAATGAAATACATATTTGTAGATACAGAAAATTTATGTTAGAATACACAAGAATCTATCAATAGTACTAATTACCTCTGTGGAGGTAAGAATTAGATATATTCCCAAGTTCAGGAGAATTCAATTACCTAGGATGTATCTAAAAAATTTAGCAGTCCTGTTTGAAAAGCTAGTAAATGATGGGATGACGAGGGTGGAGGGAGACTTTTACTTTTCACCTAACACACTTTTGTCCTTTTTTCCACTACAGATATGTAGTACAGCAATAATAATAATACTATTACAATAATATAATAATAATGAATAATAAGAAGTGGCTCATAATAGGTACAAAGAGGAAAGTTGGAGGAGTGTGAGTTAAGAATCTTTAAGCCACAGAGGCAAAGGTCCTTTGTCCCAATTTACATATCTGATCTCAATTTGCTCCAGTCTATGTCCCAACATCTAGATATATAATCATAGCCAATTGCTTCTCTTATTCAGACACAGAGATATAACAAGTTTATAAACTTCTGGGATTAAATAGTCCCAGAAGTATTTACTCTGTCAGCCACAGCCCTTCTTGCCTCTTAGAGAACCACCAGTACTGCAGAAAGGGATGTTTTCTTCAAGTTCTGCGTTAGCATTAAAAATATTTTTCTTATTGAAATTATAATAAAACCTGAAAATAACTCAAAAAATTCCATTTAACCCACAATGTACCTATAAGAAGGCACTAATAACGCTCAGTATGAATATAGCCCACATTTAAAATTGGATTTCTCTGAGTCTGTGAATTGCATCCCAAACATCTGACTTAGAAATGAAAAGTACTACAACAATTAATTTTTGAAAATGGAAATAATGGCTGGCTCACATCTGTGATCCCAGCACTTTGGGAGGCCAAGGTGAGCAAATTGCCTGAGCTCAGGGGTTCGTGACCAGCCTGGGCAACAAGTGAAATCCTGTCTCTACTAAAATACAAAAAATTAGCCAGGTGTGGCGGTGTGCACCTGTAGTCCCATCAACTTGGGAGGCTGAGGCAGGAGAATTGCTTGAACCCGGGAGGTGGAGGTTGCAGTGAGCTGAGATCGCGCCACTGCACTCCAGCCTGGGTGAGAGAGCAAGACTCTATCTCAAAAAAAAAAGGAAAGAAAGAAAGAAAGAAAATAAGCACTCTAGTCTTGCCATGTATACAGTTTTGAGATATGTGTATACAGGTGATATTTTTTAATGTGCCAGGCTTTTGTGTTTCAGAGTGATTAGAAGGCAAATGCAAACCACAAAGGAGTAGAAGGTTAGATGACAAGATCAGAAAATGGAAAATATTAAAGATGAACACATTTAAGTTTGAATTTGTGCATATTCAAAGTTGAGAAAATTTTCATTTGAATTCTGTAACATATAATTATGTCACTTCCAACATGAAAGTGAATTAGACACAAACTAAATGCTTTAAATACAACATAGCAAACAAAAGCACATAATCAATTTATGAACTAGTTGTATAACTTTATAGGATGCCAGTGTACAAAAAACAACAATGATCTCAAATCCCAGGGCTCTATAAAAGAAGTATTTCACTTTAATTAATGAAAGTAAAGACAAATTCTTAAAGAATAAGTTGGATAATGATAGTAATTATGATATTTCTATGCTTGATCTTAATGCTCAGAAAAGATTCTTGAAATCCCACCAACTTTTCTAAAAAACATAATTAAGCAACCCACAACTGAAAACCAGAACCTACCAATGCCACTAAACAAGTTTTTTACCTTTCTGTATCTTAATTATTCCTCTTTGGATGATGTGACATATAAAATTCTTCTTAGCTCTAAGACAATTATGTGTTAACCAAAATCATTATGATATCCCTTATCCTGACAACATAGTAAGTATATAATAACTAAGAGGATCAATTTTCACTATTGACCAGGCTCATAAATAATCATTGAAGAATTATAACTGAAAACATTCTTACAGGAAAACATGTTCTTTATTTACATGATGGGAGAAGGTATTTGCTAATGGAGAATTATCCTATATGCCATACCTTGATGACAAAACTTTTAAATATTTAAAGGACAAACACATAATGAACAAACAGTGAAAATAACATCATAGTTTATTCATTATATGTTTTCTAAACACCTATGTGTCACGCACTGTGTCAGACCGTGGGAATACAAGATGAAATGGCATGGCCAGTGCCTTCAGGGAGTTCGAGTTCAGCAGAGGCAGTTAATTAAATGAATGCTTTAAACCATTATGAGTGTAAGAAGAAAAATGTGTTGAGGGGATGGTGATTTCACTACCTAAACATCCTTTTGTGTTTCAGAGTCATTATTTATCATTATGTAGTAGAGGGGAGAAGCACAATTAAAATATAACATGAAAGAGAGATAGTTTAATACACAGTGTTAATTGTTTTACAAATAAATACAGTGTTGAAATTCAACAAAAATTGTTAGAAGAAAGACCTGGGCCTGTGAGGAAAATATGTATAGCCCCAAATCCCATAGCACTTCCCTAATGTAATAATTTCTGCTTTAGATTCTGTGTTGCCAACACCTGTCTGTTTGCAAATAAACCTCTCACAATCATTAGTCATGTTTGCTCATGCTGAACACTTCTCTCCTTGAAAAATTAGCACCTGCAGAGAACACACACACACACACACACACACACAAGAATATCACTCTCTGAGCATCTTCAGGCTGCAACTTTGGTACAGATGTACCAAAACGTCTCTAATTGCACAGCTGGCTTCCTCTGGAACCCATCAACCCAAAAGATAACAGCCAAGCACGAAGCAATGTGGCCAAAAACTGCAATACTGTGTAGCATGTGAAAATTTTGCTTTGATTTTTATATTGAATTTGTGGTCTGCACATAAAACTAGCAGTAAACAGAATACTGCAGGGTGCATGTTTTCAAGACCACACCCAGTCACATGTTCTCTTTAATGGCTGTACTGCACTAACACTCTGGCATGACAGGGTTTCTTATGGCTTGAACCAGGAGTGGGGTGTGCACGTGTCTGGAAGCCCACGACGATTGTGATACCAGTTGAAAAGGTAAAATAAGTATTTCTCATATGCTATGTGAAATTCTTCATGCTGTCAAGCTTGATTTGAAGCTTGAAAGAAATTGGTCATGAGCTCTTTGTCTGCAAAACTGACTTCATCAATCATGCTTTTAAGGGAAAATATGGTTCCTGTCAACATGGGCATTATTCTAACATACACACATAGTTGGATGTGCATTTCCTTTCAAAGACTTGGCTATGGTACTGTATAGCTTGAGGTTTATAAAGCACTTTGAAAATATACAAATTACTATATCTTGATTAAAAAAAACAAAGGGAGGAACTAATACCAGAATAGTTAAGACTTTGTTAGATGATGTCATTTAATAATAGAATATTTAGATATGAATAGAACTGGTAGCGAACGTGATGACAAGGGAAGTCACACTTCTCAGGAGTGTTAAAATCTTTCTAGACATCAAAAAATGCCAAACAAAATGCCACATTTGGTTTACTTAATCCTCAATCTTTGACAATGGAATAAAGAGCATGTAAAGGGAAAACGCATAATTAGCCCCCTTGCTCCTAATTTTGCTTAAACTCTTATAATGCTACTTACTAAAATGAGATGTTTATTTCATTATTATTACTGCAGAAATCTGAGAAAATACAGGTCTATTCAATTTCACATAGACTTCAAGTAGACTTCAGAACAATAACACCCAGTTTGCCTGGTCTTTTTGGCAACAGCAGGAAATGATACAAGCGAAATCAGTTCTTCATTAAGGGAGGAGCAGAACTGCATTAGTTAGATATTCTGGTAGTGCTGCAAACTATAATGACAAATGAAGACAGCCCAAGACTTAAGATGTAAAGTTATGTAGCTCATGCAGTTCAATGTCAGTATTTGGAGGCTACATGATGAATATTTCCGGAAGCATAAGAAAAAAGTAAGAACAAAATTTATCCCTTATTGATACTTCAAAAATCATTGGTGTATATTTAACAAAAGAAGTGTCTAAATAGGTCTGAAGTTAAACCACAGTACTGAATACACTAGATAAGATAACACTGACTATTATACAAGATTTAAGACTTAAGGGGAGGGACTAACTTCCTCAAAATGGAAAAAACCTTGAGGCTGGGGTCAGAATACAGCGTTCCAGCTTCTGGGTCAGAGAATACATGAGAAAAGACCCATGGAGCTGCCTTTGATGTGCCAGACTGTCTGCTTTGCTCATACCTCTTGTTTGCCCATACCCTGAAATTATTATTAATGCTTCTTACTGCATAAGGGGGGAAAAAAAAAGGGTTCTAGTGTCACCATTGCTATTGAGTAGTCTCACGTGAAACTTCTGGAGCCTCATCACTTTTTTTCTCAACTGTGATGGAATATGTAGCCTCATCACCTACTAGGGTCCAGTTCTTCCTTCTTAAAACAAGAAGGATAAATGAGATTAGTTTTAGTTTCAGCTGTCTCACTTTATAAATCTTTTTACTAATTCTAACACATGTATTTCTAAGAGCATTCAAAACTTTCCTAAGCGAGATTTAAAAATGCTGGCATGCTAACTCCCAATCAAGACTCTGAGGTTCTGCAGGTAACTTTTACAGCCTACTAATAAAATCTATTTTATTAGATTTGTTGTGCTTTGTCTTACCAAGAATATAAACTTCCTGCTTTGAAGAAAGGGAATGAAGTTCAATTTTATCTTCTAATTCCATTCAAACTGGAACTATACAGACTCAAAGTCCTGCACATACTATAAGAAGATGTGCTAATGAAGTTGCAGATTGTTGTAAAAGGTTACTATGACAGGAGAATTTAAACAGAAATTAGGAGAGCATATATTCTTTTGTACTGTAATTCAACAGATGAAATTTAACTTTGTTTTATCACCCTTGGCAGGAAAATCATTCAACCTCTGAGTCTCAGATACATGATTTGGGGAAATCTGAATTACACCTAACCTGGCAGTGGGCAGGCATCTGAAACGGATGATCTCAAGGTTCCTTTCGGCACCAAGATCTGTATTTTTATATTTCTTGGATTTAATTTGGAAACTAATTTTACACATATTCCTATAAGACTCTGTCTTATGGCATTTTCAGGTTCCACTCAGATAAGTGTATTAGATTAATTCTCAAGGGCAGGAATAGTGTCACCAGATATTAAAAAGCAAGTTTCTGTGCATATGTTGACCCAAACAATAATATCATTATTATTTGTAGACTTCCTAGGATTGCAGAATGCCTGTCACATATCTGCATAATTCATCTGGACCTGTGTCCCTCTTCCTAAAAATGATTGTTAATGTCACAGAAAAGGTCACTGAACCCAACCCAATTAGGGAATTTAGAGAAATAAGTTCACTTATCTAAGCATTCACTGAAGTTGCTCTCTGATAAAACCTAAGAATTTCTTAGCCACAAGAATATCTAATTTGGGACAGGCAAAAGTCACTTGGAGTCAAATTTATCCTTAAGTGCCAGCTGCAACATACTCGAATGGGTGATAACACGCTACAAACAGTGAGGTCCTTGCAGCGGACATTCATGGGCTAGAAGTGGCTGGATGTGCATGAGCTCTGAGAAGGAGGAGATTTTGTCTAGAGTTCCTGTACCACACCCTAGGTGACACAAGTTATGTACCTGATGACAAAGGCTACTCATGGAAATGCAAAAGTGAGAGTTAAAAAAAAAAGAAAAGGTATAGGCAAAAGTCCAAGAATTTTACTCAACAAATACTTATTGATTGAGAGTCGGCTACCTGCCAAACACACTGTTCTAGGCACTGAGGGCACAGAATTGAAAAAAAGGAATGAAAACCTCCCCCTCAGAGCATCACATGGGGGCCAAGCCAGGAAAAGCAGAGACTGCACCAAAAACAGCTCAATTGCAGAGAAGAAGAATATCACGCATGACAAAGCCACATGGCAGGAAGCAAGGGAAAAGTCAACAACGAAGAGGCAGAGATACTGGAGCATGATGATGAGCAGCCAATGAGCACATTAACTGACAGAGCCGCCTGGGGTTTTAGATGCTGGCCCTGTTCCCATTGCTCTGCCTCTCTGATTCCTAAAAGAGTAGAATCTCTGTAAGGCGAGCAGCCAGGGCAGATTCCAGACTCTGAATTCAGACTGTTTCAGTACCTATAATGTTTGGATGTGAGAAAAAACTTGGCTTGTTAAGTGCCACATTCTGCACAATAACAATTCTGTATGGTAATAAATTATCCTGCACAGTACTATTGTATTTCAATTGAATGTATAACAACATAGGAGATAAGCTAATTATCCATGGGTATTAAAGATGGTTGTTTAAAAAGGCATTCGAAAACTAAGTAGAAAAATTAGAAGTTAAAGTTCATAAAAACGTACTGATTCAACCAGTCATCAAATTAATATAACCCATCTTCGGCAATGCTGAGAAAAACAAGCAATGGGGAAAAGACTCCCTATTCCATAAACAGTGCTGGGAGAAGTGGCTAGTCATGTGCGGAAGACTGAAACTGGACCCTTTCTTACACCACATACAAAAATCAACTCAAGATGGTTTAAAGATGTATATGTAAAATCCGAAACTATAAAAACTCCGGAAGACAACCTAGGCAATACTGTCGTGCACATAGGAACGAGCAAAGATTTCATGACAAAGACACCGAAAGCAATCATGCCAACAGCAAAAATTAACAAATGGGATCTAATTAAACTAAAGAGTTTCTGCACAGCGAAAGAAACTATCAACAGACTAAACAGCCTACAGAATGGGAGAAAATATTTGCCAACTACATATCTGGCAAAGGTCTAATATCCATCATCTACAAGGAACTTGAATTTATAAGAGAAAAACAACCCCATTAAAAAGTGGGAACAGGACATAAACAGACACTTTTCAAAAGAAGAGATACATGCGGCCAACAAGCACATGCAAACAACTCAATATCACTGATCATTAGAGAAATGCAAATCAAAATCACAGTGAGATATCATCTCTGAATAGCTATCATTAAAAAGTCAGAATAGCTTTTATTAAAAAGTCAAAAAATAACAAATGCTGGGGAGCTTGCAGAGAAAAGGGAACCCTTATACACTGTTGGTGGGAGTGTGAATTAGTTCAACTATTGTGGGAAGCAGTGTGGCGATTCCTCAAAGAGCTAAAAGCAGAACTACCATTCAAACCAGTAATCCCACTACTGGGTATATACCCAGCAGATTATAAATCATTCTACCATAAAGACACATGCACGCAACTGTTCACTGCAGCACTGTTCACAATAGCAAAGACATGAAATCAACCTAAATGGCCATCAAAGACAGATTGAATAAATAAAATGTAGTACATATACACCATGGAATATTATTCAGCCATAAAAAACAATGTGATCATGTCTTTTGCAGGAATATGGATGGAGCTAGAGATTATTATCCTCAGCAAACTAACATAGGAACGGATAACCAAATACCGCATGTTCTCACTTATAAGTAGGCACCAAATGATGAGAATTTACGAACACAAAGAAGGAAACAGCAGACACTGGGGTCTACCTGAAGGTGGAAGTGGGAGGAGGGAGAGGAGCATAAAAGATAACTATTGGTACTGGGCTTCATTTCTGGGTGATAAAATAATCAGTACAACAAACCCCTGTGACATGAGTTTACCTATGTAAGAAACCTTCACATGTACCCCCAAACCTAAAAGTTAAGAAAAAAGACTTGAAACTAAACATCATGCCCCTAATCCTATAACCCTATATAGGCATACTTCATTTTATTATACTTCACAGATACTGTGGTTTTTCAAATTAAAGGTTGTGGCAGCTCTGCATCAAGCAAGTCTATTGATGTCATTTTTCCAAAGGTATGTGCTCATTTTGTGTCTCTGTGTCACATTTTGGTAATTCTCACAATATTTCAAATGTTTTCATTATTATGATATTTTATGGTGATCTATGATTGGCAATCTTGGATATTATTGTGATTGTTTTAGGGATATCACAAACTTGGCCAACGTAAGGCAGTGAACTTAATCAATAAATGCTGTGTGTTTTCAATGCTCCATCAGCCAGCTGTTCCTCTGTCTTTCTTCCTCTACTTGGGCCTTCCTGTTCCCTGAGACACGATATTGAAATTAGACCAGTTAATCACTCTACAATGGTCTCTAAGTGTTGCAGTGAAAGGAAGAGTCCCACATCTCTCATTTTAAATCAAAAGCTAGACATAATTAAGCTTAGTGATGATGGTATGCCAAAAGCTGAAAGAGTCCAAAAGCTAGGTTTCTTGCAACAAACAATAAGCCAAGTTGTGAATGCAAAGGAAAAGCTCTTGAAGAACTAGTTAAAAGTGTTCCTCCTCTAAACAAGAAGTAATGTGAAAGAGAAACAGCTTCATTGCTGCTATAAAGTTTAAACGATCTGGATAGAAAATCAAACAGCCACAACATTGACTTAAGCCAAAGACTAAGCCAGAGCAAGGCCCTAACTCTCTCCAGTTGTATGAAGTCTGAAAGAGGTGAGGAAGCTGCAGAAGTTGGAAGCTACCAGAGATTGGTTCAGAGGTTTAACTAAAGAAGCCATTTCCATAACATGAAAGTGCAAGGTGAAACAAGTGCTGATGTAGAAGCTTCAGCAAGTTATTCAGATCATCTGGCCAAGATGCCTGGTAAAAATGGCTACAATAAACAACAAATTTTCAATGTAAATGAAACAGCCCTCTTTTGGAAGAAGATACTATCTAGGACTTTCATAGCTACAGAGAAGTCATACCTGGCTCCAAAACCTCAAACCCTTTCTTGTCAGGGGTTAATTCAACTGGTAACTTAATCTTGAAGTCAGAGCTCACTGACCATTGCAAAAACCCTAAGCTCTTAAAAATTATGCTAAATCTACTCTACCTGTGCCCTATGAATGGGACAACAAAGCCTGAATGACAACACATATGTTTAAAGCATGAATCACTAGATATTTTAAGCCTATTGTTGAGACCTAGTACCCAAAAAAAAAATTTTTTTTTTCAAAAGGGTGCTTCTCTCTGACAATGCACCTGATCACCTAAAAGCCAAAACAGAGATGTACAAGAAGATGAATGTTATTTTCATACCTGCTAACACAACATCCATTCTGCAGCCCATGGATCAAGGAGTGATTTTGACTGTCAAGTCTTATTATTTAAGATAATATATTTCATAAGGCTGGTATAGACAGTGATTCCCCTGATAGATCTGGGCAAAGAAAATTGAAAACCTTCTAGAAAGAGTTCACCATTCTAGAGGCCATTCAGAACATCATGATTCATATGAGGAGGTCAAAATATCTACATTAACAGGAGTCTGGAAGAAGTTGATTGTGACCCTCATGGATGACTTCGAGGGGTTCAAGATTTCAGTGGAGGGAGTAACTGCAGATGTGGTGGGGATACCAAGAGAACTAGAATTAGAGCTGGAGCACTCTAATTCTGCAGTGAATTCACTATAAAACTAACTAATAAGGAGTTACTTCTTATGGATGAGTGAAGAAAGTGGTTCCTTGAGATGGAATCTACTCCTGGTGAAGATACTATGAAAATTTTTCAAATGATAACCTAAGATTTAGAATAGTACATAAATGGCCGAGCGCGGTGGCTGATGCCTGTAATCCCAGCACTTTCAGATGCCAAAGCAGGTGGATCACTTGAGGTCAGGAGTTCGTGACCAGTCTGGCCAACATGGTGAAACCCCGCCTCTACTAAAAATACAAAAATTAGCTGGGCGTGGTGGTGTGTGCCTGTAATCCCAGCTACTCAGGAGGCTAAGGCAAGAGAATTGCTTGAACCTGGGAGGCCGCAGTGAGCTGAGATCACGCCACTGCCCTTCAGCCTGGGCGACAGAGCAAGACTCCATCTCCAAAAAAAAAAAAAGAAAAGAAAAAGAATAGTACGTAAACTTAGTTGATCAAGCAGCAGCAGGATTTGAAAGAAATGACTCCAGTTTTGAAAGAAGTTCTATTGTGGGTAAAATCAAACAACATTGCATGCTATCAAGAAATCTTTTGTGAAGACTGCATGTAAACTTAATTGTTATTTTATTTTGAGAAATTGCCACAGCCACCTCAACCTTCAGCAATAACTACTCAACAGTCAGCAGCTATCTACGCTGAGGCAAGATTGTCTACCCGCAAAAAGATTATGACTCACTGAAGGCTCAGATGATTTTTAGCATTTTTTAGCTAGAAAGCATTTTAAATTAAGGTATGAACATTGTTTTTTAGGCATAATATTATTCCATATTTAATAGACTGCAGTATCATGTAAACATAACTTTCACATGTACTGGGAAAACAAAAAATTGTGAGAGAGTCATTATATTACAATATTCACTTCACTGAGGTGGCCTAGAATCTTACCTATAGTGTCTCTGAGATACCTTTGTGCTGGATATTTTAAGACATCACATCACAAAACATACACACATACACACTGAATCTAAGTATTAAAGAGGAGAGATCTATACTCCTATGGATCGGAAAGTGTAGGAGTGCAAAAGGAAGAATTCAGACTAGTAAATAATAAAAACTGTCATCAATCAAGCAATTTTAGTGTTTTATTTTCCTCTTGTTCGTTTGTAAGTGTGTATGTGTTCATCTACCTCATGTAGATTTCCTCCATCTCAAGTAGCAGCACCATTGAATTAATACAGGTTTCTTATTCCAGAAAATTACTTTATCTTTACTTATATCACCGTATTCAAACTACATATTCAAACAACATCCCCTAGAACAATCTGGAAGCTGAGGTCGGTTGTCAATAATTTCTACTATATTAACATCCAACCAATTCTATACAGCTTTTGCCTGACCATTTGCTGAATTACAAGCAAAAGGTTAATTGTATGTCATTTTTCCACTCTTACTTTCTCTTTGCACAGAACAGTTGGCTCCATCTGATGGCCTTAACTAAATGAATCCACCCTTGACTCTCATTCAGTGCACTGAAATTAAACTCACCAAAGCTCAATAAGCTTTTCAGGTATTTCAAAAGATAACTCTTCTTAATTTCATTTCTAAAACTCTAAATGAATACATTCCCCTCTGCTCTACAGCTGGGAATCTATAGATAACGAACCCTATAATCTACTCTAATGATAACTCAGAAACAGAGCCAAAGACTTTAAATTCATAACACTGAACTTAATAATGAAAGGAGAGTTGACATTCAGCCTTTCTTTGGTTTTAGACTCAGCTAATAAAATTACAAATAACATGTAATTCCCGTGTGCTCAATTAACTCTTACTAAGCCTTAAAGCTTTGCATATGTGAGATGGCAAGCTTCTTTCCTACATCTATTTTTGAGCTATTTTAGCATATTACAATTAAGTATTCTTTGTTATTTAATTTTTTCATGCACCTAGGAAATTATAGAAAGATTCTGATGACTTAGTACCCCAAAAATTTAACCCTTCTGGTATCAGTACAGATTAAGAAACCCATTAGTCAATAATAATTCATTCAACATCGTGACTTTTTTTTTTTTTTGAGACGAAGTTTTGCTCTTGTTGCCCAGGCTGGAGTGCAATGGCATAATCTCAGCTCACTGCAACCTCTGCCTCATGAATTCAAGCGATTCTCCTGTCTCAGCCTCCTGAGTAGCTGGAATTACAGGTATGTGCCACCACACCCAGGTAATTTTGTACTTTTTTTAGTATAGACAGGGTTTCACTATGTTGGCCAGGCTGGTCTCAAACTCCTGACCTCAGGTGATCCACCCACCTTGGCTTCCCAATGTCAGCATCATGAGTTTAATGAAGCAAAACATTTCCTGAGTCAGTATGGGAGTAAAAAACAAATAAAAATGGGCCATATGCCATACCTATAGTTATAGCCTTCTCAGTTCAGAGAGATGACAAGGAGACATTGAAAGTTAACACAGCCCAAAGACTGATGTCTTTTTCTCATTAAAAAATCTAATGATATAACTTAGACTCCAAAGAGATATTTTGTAAAGGTTCATCAGCATTACTTAGGAACACCTCTATGTAGCACACATGTATAGCCTAGTTTACCTTGAACTCTGCCTTCTATGAACTCCTGAAGCAGATATACCCCTAATTTCATTTAGGTAAAAATTTAAGCTACCCTGACAGTAGGGAAAAATAATAATTAAGGGTGGGGGAATAGA
Organism: Colobus angolensis palliatus; assembly: GCF_000951035.1. Classification (NCBI taxonomy): domain Eukaryota; kingdom Metazoa; phylum Chordata; class Mammalia; order Primates; family Cercopithecidae; genus Colobus; species Colobus angolensis. Next base: position 11,342,274 of record NW_012119265.1, read on the forward strand.
AGAAAGAAATTATTTTCACATCATAAGCTTTCCCAGAAGGCAAAAACAATGAAAATTTCTACTGTGTCTTCAACCCAATAGTCCATAGGTATGTCCAGAAACAGGGAACCTACAGCAACAGTCCCAAGAAAAATTACTTTCCCTGATGGTAATATTCATAGTCTAAAATGAAAAGAGCAGCAGCAATAGTCATCAGTAGCCCCAAGCAAATCCTTCTTTCTATTGAAATGTCAATAGGCTACCTACAGCTAAGGCTGTGAATCAACCAGACTTCCATTCTCTTTGGCTGCATAAGAACCTATATGTTAACACAGTGAAACAGTTCAATTCACTTTTTTCAGCAAATTGCAGATAACTGAGATAAAAAAATGCTTTAGGATTGGGGAAAGAGTACAAGATGGAGGCCTACTACTGGTATAGCTACTTCAATTCTTCATTTCACATTGCCAACAAATATTTGAAATTGTGAAGGAGCCTCCCTTTCATCTTCCTCTTACCATGAGGAGTATCCTTAAAGGAAAAGGAAAAATAGATTAATCTGTATGTTTTCAAAATTCTTCCTAAGGTAGATTCACAGTTCAGTTTTACAATCAACATAACATATGTTGTCCATCCATCAACAGAACTCACACAATAAATTGCTATCTGACATATGGAGGATGAAGTGAATTGCTTTTTTTTTTTTTCTTTATAGTTATCCTGATCAGAATTTAAAGATTTTTCAGAAACAAAGACCTTCATGAGGTCATAGGTAGCCCTCTGTGGAGTCTTTTCGGTCCCAGCAACTATATACAACTTACTACAATAAATAATCTCAATGGAATATTTAGATATTGTTAAAGATTGTATATGTACAATGCTGTTTTCAACTTACAATATTTTCAACTTAACAATGGCTTTATAGAGACATACAAAATCCCATTGTTAGTTGAGGGGCACATAAATAAGTAATATCACTGTAGCCACATATGAGGAATATACATAACAAGCAGCCTGCCTCTCTTTAAAAGGAAAAAATTATTGAAAGCTAAGAATTCCAAATTACTCTTCAGCAACTGAGAAATGTAACTCAGGGTCACTGTGAGCAGTGGCTAGAACTGACACATTTTGTTCAGCAAATTGTGTTATGGTGGGAGTCCCCTCCTCCCCATTAATAGCCGGTATTTCCAATTTTGCTAATGCTTTACTGACATCACAAAGTGAAAATGACTAAAAACAATGCATGAGTCTCTTGAGCAAGCACTCTGAGAAATATATAGCAATAACTCCTTATTAGCATGACTTTTAGCCATGGATTATAAGTAATGAGTAACAGATGTCTGATCTGGTGTCCTTTTATTACATTATCTTAAGGGAAATTCAGGTTTATTTTTAAGCTATTCTTAGATCAGGTATTGTAAGGCAAGAAAAGTATTTTTATTAGTGGGAAAGAAATATTTTTCTAGATGAACCGAGAAACAAAAGACTGAAAACTTAACAAGAGTGCTCAACCGATACAGAAGAAAGAGGCTTTTTACCTGGAATATGCTGGAATATGGGAACAAAAAAAAAAACTGCATGGATAAAGAGAAAAGAGAATTGAACTTTGTCATAGCTCTACCATGGCCCTGTTTGACCCAGAACAAGGCCCAATAATAAAATGTATTACTGCCTCTTCTACAGCACAGGAATTATGAGAACTAATAGATGTCAATAAGTGAAAAAGGAAGAACACAGTTAGGTTAAAGAAAAAAACAAATGAAAAATGAAACTATTTTAGTTTTACCATTTTTCACATAGTTACAAAATACAGTGGCATTTTATGTTCCCTCTTTGTTTCTTGTTATCTCTCTTTCCACTCACCACTTCCCACAACAAATTGAGGGGGAGAGGTGGTAATTGAAACTTCCGGTTAAATCGGCCCCATGGAAATGGAGCATGGCAAACCAATACTAACCACAGAAGAAAAAAAAACTTTAAATGTTTTAAGTTGGATGTGAAAATTTCTCATTTAATGAAAACTCATGAGTATAATTGGATGCTGAGTTAATGAGCCAGCAAGTATTTATTAAGCACCTGCTAAGTATGTGGCACTGCCTGGGCACTGGGGAGCAATGAAAAATAAATAAGACCAGATACTTGGTCTTAAGGATCTTAGAATATGTTAGGAACACAGGTTGAAAAACATAATGTAATATATAATACAATATAATGTAATGAACTGTTAAATTCTAAGGTATTTTAGAAAGTAAGAGAAAAATAATAACTGATATCTAATTTCTGGAGTTAAAACTAAATAGAAAGGGCTAAAAGAACAGAAGTGAACGATGGCATAAAAGTTCAAAAGAGAATGAATAGATTTTGTTTTAAAGCCTTTGCATCACACTGGAAGAAGGTAAACACACTCATTAACAGTCGACTATGTTAAGCATATACATTAAGATACCTAACGAAATCGCTGAAATAATAGACATGGAGATTTTAACTCCCAAAATAGTAAAGGAGAAAAAATTCATTCTAAGGGAAAACAGAAAGCACAAAGTAAGATTACAGACATGAATTTAAATCTATTGGCAATTCAAACTAATGTAAATAGACTAAAAACAGGTTAAAACAAAAATTGTCAAAGTGAATTTTTTTAAAAAATATAACTATGTACTGTTTACAAGAGATTCAAAAGAGTATAAGCATATTGGAAGTTAATGTCTAAAAATAACATGCAGACAAATAGTAAGCAAAATAAATCCGGTATAAATAGCAGACAAAATGTTCCTTAATCTACAAGTCATTGCTAGACATAAATGCAAATATTGCTAGAGATACAATAATGTAAAAATAATAGAGACAGGTATCATAAATTATTGCTACAGAGTAGAAATTATATGCACAATGGTTATATGTAATTACATATAATTATTAATGGTTAATAGTGGGTAGATGATCATTAGAAATCCATCAAAATTTCAATTCCCCAGGGAGACATAATCTTAAATTGGTATACACCTTGTAACATAGCCTCAAATATATAAAACATAAATTGCCAGTGTAAAAGGAGATTTTGAAAAATTCACAAAAATAATTGGAGATTTTAACACATTTCCTTTAAAAAGTGATTTACCAGTTTTTCTAAATCATTACAGATATAGAACAACAAAATTCACAACCCGCAAAAATTTCGTTATTCTAAAGCATTCAGGAATGTTAACAAAAAGCATATCACCACATGATGGTCATAAAGCAAGTCTTGAAAATTTCAAAAGCATTTGTATAATAGAGAACTTATTTTCTGATTAAAAATATAATTTAGAAATAGCAAAAATAAAACAATCCAAAAACTCATGTGTATAGTAATGTTAAAACAAGCTTTCCAATAACCTATGTATGGGTCAAGGAAGAAAGAAGACATCAAAATAGAAAAACAAATCATGTACTGTATACTTGAAAATTGCTAGGAAAGTAGATTTTAAATGTTCTCGCCAAAATAAATAAATAAATATATATATAAGGTGACAGATATGTTAAATGGCTTGATTTATTCATTCCATAATGTATATACTTCTATCAAAAACATGACTTTTTACCCCATAAATCTATACAATAAAAAAATTGAATTAAAAATATTTTTAATTCTTGGAAGAGTACCTTGTGTCTAGGTGTCTAATTTAAGGCACATATTTTTTCATATTTCAATATCTCTGAAATCAAACTGTATCTTGTAATCAACAATGACTTCTAATTATTGTTGGCCAGATGACATAATTGCCATGATCTGCATAGAACCAATTGTTATTCGCAGTGGAGAGACAAGGAAATAGTATTCCCCATGTTTCAGTTTGCAAACATTTAAGACCTTCTGAGGAAGAAATATAAATCCTGCTTATTGACCAAAAAAATCCAGTAGCATATTTCTAGTAAGATCAAGAAAGCACCAGCAACAAAACTCACAGAATAATTGTCAACAATTAGGAAGAAAATCCCAAGGAAAGTAGTAAAGCACTCTATAGGAAATGCTCTTGATTAGATAATGGATAATATAAGGATTATATAATGTGAAGAAATTCAGAAGAGTTGGAATTTGTATGTGGGGAAGTTTAATAGCTTAACTTATATA
>NW_012119265.1:11346443-11378655 GCF_000951035.1 Colobus angolensis palliatus
GAGATGGAGTTTTGTTCTGTCGCCCAGGCTGGAGTGCAGTGGTGCGATCTCGGCTCACTGCAAACTCCGCCTTCCAGGTTCAAGCACTTCTCCTGCTTCAGCCTCCTCAGTAGCCAGGATTATAGGCATGAGCCACAGTGCCCGGTCCCCATAACTTTTTTCATTTCCAAAAGTTTCATTTGATTTTAAAATGTTTTTTATTTATTTTGGGGTTTTTTCAACTTTAGATTCAGAGGGTACATGTTCCAGTTTCTTACCTAGGTATATTGTGTGATACTGAGGTGTGGGGTATGACTGATTCCATCACCCAGGTACTGAGCATAGTACACAATAGTTTTCCAACCCTTGCTCCTTTCCCTCCCTCCGCAAGCTAGTAGAACCCAGTTTCTATTACTGCCATCTTTATGCCCATGAGTACCCAATCTTTAGCTCCCACTTAAAAGTGGAAACCTGCAGTATTTAGTTAGCTGTTCCTGGGTGAATTCACTTAGGATAATGGGCTCCAGCTGTATCCATGTTGCTGGAAAGGATATAATTTCATTCTTTTTTATGGCTGTGTAGTATTCTGTGGTAGATATGTACCACACTTTCTTTATCCAATCCGCCACTGATGGGCACCTAGGCTGATCCAATGTCTTTGCTATTGTGAATAGTGCTGTGATGAACTGGTGAGTGCATGTGTCTTTTTGGTAGAATGATTTGATTTTTGAAAATATACCTAGTAATGGGATTGCTAGATCAAATGGCACTTCTGTTTTAAGCTCTTTGGGAAATTGTTACACTGCTTTCCACAATGACCAAACTAATTTACATTCCAATCAACAATGTATACTATTCCCTTTTCTCTGCAGCCTCACCAGCATCTATTGTTTTTCACTTTTTAGTAACAGTAATTTTGACTGGTGTGAGATGTTGTATCACTGTGGTTTTGATTTGCATTTCTCTGATGATCAGAGGTGTGACACATGTTTTCATGTTTGTTGCCAGCTGTTATGCCTTCATTTAAGAATATTTGTTCATGTCCTTTGCCCATGTTTAATGGGGTTATTGTTTTTTTCCTTGTTCAATTTTTTAAGTTCTTACAGATTATGGATATTAGACATTTGTCATTGTAGTTTGCAAACATTTTCTCCCCTTATGTAGACTGTCTCTTTACTCGGTTGATGGTTTCTCTTGCTATGCATAACCTCTTTAGTTTCATTAGTTCCCATGTGTCAATTTTTTATTTTTTTTCACTTTCTTTTGAGGACTTACTCATAAATTCTTCTCCAAGGCTGATGACCAGAATAGTGTTTCCTAGTTTTTTGTTGTTTCCCCCCACCCCCCCAGGATTCTTACAGTTTGAGGTCTTGCATTGAAATCTTTAATCCATCTTGAGTTAATTTTTCTATGTGGTGAAAGGTAGGAATTTAGATCTTCCAATAAATACAAATTAAAAAGTAGACATTATGGGAAGTGATTATAATAGTTTTTCTTTCTTTTATATAAAATAATGCTTGGACACTATGACTTCATCATCTCTCTAACACCAGCATAGGTTGGGTTTGACACAGGCAATAGAGTATATTTTTTAAGAATCCAATTTTATAGTCAGAAAAACCTGGTTTAAATCCTAACTCTACCTCCAGTTCGCGATAGGAATTTAGACAAATAACTTAATTTTTATTTGTATCAGTTTTATCTGAAAAAGTATGGATAATAACATCTATCTCATTTTGTTCTCGAGACAGAATCTCACTCTGTCGCCCAGGCTGGAGTGCAATGGCATGATCTCAGCTCACTGCAACCTGTGCCTCATAGGTTCAAGTGATTCTCCCGCATCAGCCTCCTGAGTAGCTGTGATTACAGGCACACGCCACCACACCTGGCTAATTTTTTGTATTTTTAGTAGAGACAGGGTTTCACCATGTTGGCCAGGCTGTTCCCAAACTCCTGACCTCGTGATCCACCTACCTCAGTCTCCCAAAGTCCTGGGATTACAGATGTGAGCCACCATGTCTGCAATAATATCTATTTCATAAGACAGTTATGAAAAAAATGTATGATAACTGTGTGATTTTTCATAAATTATTTAAAAATCTGAAAACTGAAACAGCACCAAGCCTATTAATTGGGCACAATAAATGGTTGTCTGTAGGAGTACAATACAGTAGTCCTTCAGTAAATGTTTGCCAAATGAAAAAGTAGGCCTGTCTTCCTTCTCTTCGCTCCACAAAAGATGGACTTCTTAAACCACAACCTGCACCATCACCCACACACACACACCCATACACTGCCAAATCTCAGCTCATTCCTCATTTGTATTTTGCTAAAAATCTCAGGGTGAAAATATGTCAAATGTTCATTATGGAAATCAGATTTCTTCAAGAAAGGGAAGGCACAGGACCCAACACAGAGACTGTCCATTTCGAAATAAGGAAGGCACACTATTCTCAGATTGGCAAGAAATATGAGAACTAGGAGGACAGTTAAAGTAAATATAGAAAACGTCTGTCACCAGTTGTATGACTTTTACCTCTGAGCTTTGCTTTCGTAAGCATTTGATCAGACAATATGTAAGGTCCTCTTCAGTTCTCGTATTCTCTTAGCCCATGTAGGATGCTGACAGTCATTGGGTGCTCAGAAAATATAATCTGGAAATAGCAAGGACTGTGCCAAAGCTTCAATAATAAACAAACATTAAAACAAACTATTCTATACTGACAAAGATGAAGCTAGACTGCATCATTCATATGGCCCAAGGAGATATGTAAAGAGAAAAATAATGAATAGATATAGATGAAAGAATAATTGTCTCCATTTGTGGGGCTATCAAAGTTACACGGAATGTATGATATACTGATGCTATTATAGTTTCAATACTAAAAAGTAGATCTAATGCTTTAATTTTATTACACTATAAATCTTTTTTTATTTTTCAGAAAATATTTTTGTAAGGTGATCACAGGCTATTTTCTTAAATGAAAAATATCATTTTTACATATTTCTTAAGGAACTAAAACATCTTTGGTTCAATTAAGAGTGTGATTTTCTAATATGTCAGAAATTATGGCATTTCTATAAAAATATTCTAAGAGTATACCTGATGAATTTGTCACAAATGAAAGCTACTCAAAAACTCACATCATCTGCTATTAAGAATGCAAGTAAGTCAAAAAGTAACTGTTTCCACATTGGCCTACACATAATTTTAGTTTAAGTAAATTATTTATGAATTGAAAATGAAATTACCAATTACCATTCTATTTTCTCTTAGTCACTGTACCTATTTTTCCTTCACTGGCATAAATCTATTATGTTACACAAATGAAGGGTCTCCACAGTGAATTCAGCCATACTACCTAACTTGTATGCTCTTATGACAGAAGAAAAAGCAGATGAACCTAGTGAGAGTCAGACTTATTAACTAGAGTGGGTGTTACATTTGATTTTTCCCATTCAACCAAAAAGATCCTCACATCTTCAGCAAAATCCCTCATGCACATGCCTCTACCTTTTCCCCTGCGGTCCTCAACGGTTTCCTTGTAAACCACACCTTTCCTGATGATGTGGAGAAGATGTCTTGGGTCACCCACCACCAATACTCAACACACACACACACACACACACACACGCGTCACAGAGAGTAAGCCTTCATCAAAATTAGAAAAACATTTTCTTTTAGACATAGTTATCATGTTTTATATTTTTCACAAATGCTACACTGAGGCTTCAGTGGCTGCTAAAGATGACTACAAGGCTGGACTTTGATCAAATCAAAAGGGCTGAATTGTGACTTGGGGTGTACCTCTCAATTCATTTTCCCCCATGACAAGCCAAATGGGTATCTTGCATCTGAAATTATGTCTGACTTCTCTAAACCCTACCACCAATGTTAATAACTGGGTCACATGTTCAAGCTTTGCTTTTTAGATCAAAGGAAGTTTAGAAGCAAATGGAACTAACCTCAGAGATTACAAAATAAAGGACACTTATTTATAAAATTCAAAATATACCTCACCATGGATCTAGATGCATTTTTGAGTATCAGTGTATTTCTTCGGTATTGCCCACAGAATCAAAGAGCTGGAGGAGACTTTGAAAAGTCACCAAGCCAAGCTTCAGGTTCCGACGGCATTACACCCTTAGTAGGCTAAGAAAAGAAAATCTACCCTACCAAACAAGTAGCCTCATCTTCTTTTTTTGTCCTGTCTTCAAAACTCAAAGCCTCCCCAGTTCAATAGATCCTTCAGAACACAGTTAAACCTCTTTTGTTTTGTTTTAGCTTCAAATAAAAACACCTGGTAACATTGGCATAATAACCCTATTACCAAAAATTATTAATGAATATAAACAATAATAAGGCACAGAAACTGAGGCTATAGAAGGAGAGAATCATGCATGTTTGCCATGAAAGCCAGCATCATTTTTGGACTTAATTCCACAGTAACTATAAGATGCAAGTTTGGATTTGTTCTTATTTTTTCCTGTTTTGCTAAGATCTCCTTTCTATTATTCTCCTTTGTTCCGGGGGAAGGGGGAAGGATGACAAATGTTAGATAAGAGTCTTGGACTTTCCCAACAAAGAGGAAATCATGAAGTCACCAACGGTTAGAACATTTCTCTGCTAAACGTGTTCAATTGCTGTGAAAATCCTGTCACCTTCCCTGCTCTCCAGTAAATTAATCTCTACTTCCTGCGCAGTGACCCAGTTGTGAGTGGAGAAGAGGGAAGCAGTGTTACTGAAACCAGCCTTCCAGGGTGAGCCAACAACGTCTAGTTCTCAGGGCACTGATCCCTTTTACTTGCTATATCAAAAGGGCCTACAGAGAGCTTTCAGATAGGCTTTCAATGCCACGATGAAAGAGCAACGTGTTCAGTAACAGTTATCAAAATCTGGCCAAGACTGAGACTGGCACCAGGCCCACTTCACATCCAGCTCTCACCCACCCAGAATGTGGCAGTGCTGTCTCCTACTCCCCACCCTAACTCTCCCATGGGTTTCAAAATTCGCCTCCCTTACTCAAAAAGGTAGCACATCTAAGATAAAACTTTTAAGTAAAACCTCCTTTCATGAGCAATGAGTATAGTTCTATTCAACTGCATAGGGTTTTCTCAGCATTTTCATATCTAGACCACATTCACTCTTTATTGGTTCATTCATTTATTGAGAATGTATTGGGTGTTAGACACCATGCTAGGCTTTGGTTAGGAAAGATGAGCCGAAACATGTGCATTTCCTGTGTTCAGTGGTGCTTACAGTCTATCTAAAGGGGAATATCACATAAAATAGTCAAATATATACAAATATAACATATGTATGCCTGTGTGTGTAATCGCGCACAGACAGACACGCACATACTTGGTGCTGTGAGAATATAGAAAAGGTCGAGCTGACCTTGTCTGGGAAGTCCAAGAAGGCTTCTCTAATGAAACAGTGATTGAGCCGAGATGTAAAGGAAACACAGAAGCTCATTCTGTAACAAAATCCCTTTCTTCTCTTTTACACAAATCTATATTTCACTTGGATCAACACTATTCACAGGTTTCCATTAAGAATGAGAATAATCTATCTTCCTTTAAAAAAAAATGGTCGAATACTAAAAATGTACAACTCATTTATCTCTCTGTTGAACAACAAACAGAATACAGATAGGCTTTTCCCCTTTGGCTTTCTAATTGATATTGTTAAATTCATAAAGAGAAATGAATAGACCACTCTTCACATATAAGGGTTATATTGTTTACTCACCATCAATAGAACACAAATTAGGAGAGTGTTTTAAAAATAACAAGAGTTTTTTTTTCTTGTCTCATTTTATGGTGACATCCACATTCTTTCTCATTCCACTTTCCTCATCAGCAAGAAATGTATGTATCTGTAAAGAGAGTTTACTGTACTTGAGAAGGAATCAGAATCCAACCGACCCCAAAGTGTTCTCAAGTACCTTACCTAGGGTGTCTCAAAAGCAAAATAAAAAATGTATCCTGCAATGAACAACGTATAGCACTATCTCAATTCTTCTTGAATTCTTTGTAAAGATTCAGCTTGCATTTTCAACCCTAATACATTTTCTTAACTTTACAATCCCAATCCCTTCCTGAATTCTGACTATAACTTGCCACATGTATGATGTGTCTCACGGTCTTTCTAGGTAGTCTTCTCTCCGTAATTATTTAATCCTGCTGCTGATTTTTTGTTAGTGCAACTTATCCAGGATGTTGGCTTGGACATGGAATCTCAGAGAAACTAGACAGATCAGTCAGACCCTATGACAAAGATCCTGTTTCTCATCTATATGGAAATATAAAATATGACCCAGTCATACCTTGAGTGTTTCAGGAGTGATTACAGGGAAGCAAGATAGATCTTGCCCATTACTCTCCCTTGTTTATGATGCCTGTCACTCTATCAGAGAAGAAAATGAAATAAGTCTGCCATGATTTGTCTTCACAGTGCCACATATCGTGCATTTTTATTCTCTCCCACATGATGGTCTCATTGACAACTTCGTGCAAGTCTGGAAAGGGCAACTGCCAACGTTAGTATATAACAAGAGTCCTGAAATCCAGGGAGATCAGTATCCAGGATAGGAAACCAAGTACTGCAATTCACAAATGCCTGCAGGGTCTGGAAACTGAGGGTCAGTTGCCTAGACAAGGAGTCTGAGTAACAATATAGGAAACTAAAAGCAAGTAGGATTGCCATACCTAGTCATTCCTTTTTGTCATTCCCTGCGCACTCATGGCCTTTCTATAAAACAGGAAGCAGTTCTCAAGCTCAGGCGTCCTGGCTGGAACGGCAGATGATAAGCACAAAGCAGAGCAGCATGTGCAACTTGCTCTGGCCCCTGCCCTGTGTAACTGCATAATAAAGAACTTACTGAATCAATCAATAGTTGATGTTCTCCTGTTGTTAGTCACATGAGGGCGTTGTGCAAAATGAAGGTCATCTTCTGCCACAATGACATCTTCAAAATATTAAAGATACGTTCCCAAGCATCCCAAGGGTCTCCTTGACTCTTCATTATGAATCTATCCACAAAGACCTTATTTAAATGATTTTCAAACATAATTATGTATACAGACTAAACAAACTTTTGTGGGTAATGGATTCTATATGTTTTCACCTCAGTTTGTATAACAGTATATTTCATTTTATTTGACCGAAAAAGGAAAGAAAAAAACATCAGTATGTAGTAAATAGGAGGCTGTCATTCTTGAATTCATTTCATCTTCACAGGACTACAGTGATCTCCATTTTACAAGTTAAGAATCTGAAACGCAATGAAGTCAACTGCTTTGTTAGTTGTCAGGGGAGCAGAGATGAGTACAGATATGACAGACAGATATGTCTGACTTTCAAACACCTGCCTCCTTCCTGTTCACCCGCCTACTCAGTAACACAAAAAGGACCTCCCTGGCCAAGACCGTAGCCTTAGAACATGCTATGAGCTCTGCTTCCCACCCCAAATTCCTAGAAATTACAAAATAGCTTGTTGAAATCTAGAGGAAGAATCCTCAGTAAACCTCAAATCCTTGGAATATAGGAGACAGTACCTAAACAAAGAAGGGGCATAAAGTTGCAAACAGCCAGAGGCACAGACTGGAGCCCTCCTGGCAGACACTTCACATGTGTCCATCTGTAGCTGGAGGAATCAGGCTTGTCCTGTGAGAGGATTTTTGGAAGCTTGTGCCCAGTGTCCTCCAGACTTTGGCCCATGTGCCTTTGCCCTTTGTTGATTTTGCGTTGTACTTTTTTTCCTGTAATAAATCTTAGTCATGAATATTGCAATATGGAGTGCTGTGACTCCTTCTAGCAAATCACCAAATTTGGGGGTGATCTGGGGGTGCTGACTCATCGACCTACTACCTAACCAGGTCCAAATGACTCTTTGAGCAAACTTAACCAAAGTTTTAAGTAAAAGAAAATTAATTGTAGCCAGCTGCTCTCAAACATACAAAACAGTATGCTATGTATTTTAAAGGCTAATATAACCAGACAAGGAATATGGAAGAACAGAAAGTTCTCATATGATTTTAATTATTAGCAACATTGTAAAAGTCCTAAATATTAGCAAATCAAATTTAGCTCTTTATTAAAAGAAAGAAACATCATGATCAGGTTGCTCAGGCCAAAAACCTCAACCTCCCTCTCTCTTCCTCTCACACCTTGTATGCAATTGGTCAGAAAACATCCAGTTACCTCTATTTCAAAATAGAAGTGAATGTTCTTCACCCCCCACTGCCATCCACCAGGTCAGCCTCCATCACCTCCCTCCTGTATTCCTATAATAAGCTCTTTACATGTCTCCATTTGTTTTTTTTGCTCATCCACCACCCACACCCCCACATAGTCTGTCCAGAGTGAGCCTGCAGAGACACAGGCAGGTGATGCCATGCCTCTGTTAGAACCACGCAGTGTCAGCCCATTTAACTCAGAGTCCAAACCCTCCAAACACACTCTGCTCCTTGTATGCTTTGCTCCTTCTGCTTGCCATTGTACTTATGTCTTCTAACTAAAAATACAATATTTTCCTTTATTATATATATTGTTTATTTTTTGCTTTCCATCATTAGAATATCAGCTCCATTTTGCCGGGAATTTTTGGGTGTTTTGTTCGCAAATGTAACTCAAGTGCCTAGGATGGTACCAGTACCTGTAGGCACTGGATAATTTTTGAATCAGTGTGTGACCAAGAATCAAAAATGGTTCTAGATAAGAAAGATGTCAAGGCAATTCACTACATGTCACACACATACACAAGCTTCTTAATAGATGCTAAAAAGTTTCATTTTTAAAAACCTTACAAATTATAAATAGAAGAAAAATTGCCTGTTTTATTAAAGAAATAGCAAACACCATGCTTTATTATGAAATTGCAAGCATTTCATTAAAATTGGAGAAAGGGAAACATGCTCATTTTCATAGATACTAGTACATATTTTACGGGGTGTCCTAGAAATGTAACAAGACAAGGAAAAAATATTAATAAAACAGTCTAGGATGGAGACAAATAGTCATTATGCAAGATTGTCACTTAATTAAAAAATATAGATTCAATAGTTAAAATACTAGCACTAAGTTCATTAATGTGATGGGACACAAAATCAACACACAAGAATCAGTAATTCTCCTACACAGTAGCAACAACAAATTGAAAAGGCAGTTTTAGAAAGAACATAAAATAGATAATCAGAGCACAGGCTGTAAAATACCTGGGAATAAACCTAACAAGGAATATTCAAGATCTTTATGGAGACAACTACAAAATGTTTCTCCCTCTCTCTTATAACTGTAAGCATGCTGGGCTCTGTACTGTTTTTTGAGCACATCAGGCAGCTTCCCAGCTCACAGTTGTGCACCGGTGTTCCCTCTGGAAAGCAGCTTTTTCTCAGAATATTCACATGGCTCACTTTTTTCCCTGATTCAAATGTTACTTTATCAGAGAAGACTCCCATAATCAAACATGGTGTGTGTGTGCATATATCACATACACACACACACACCCCTTTTTCTCTCATCCTGTACCCTACTTTATTGTATCATAATGGAACGTATTATATATTTATTTCTTATTTCTCTATTTTCTCTCTTCCCTCACTGAAATACAAACTACTACTTAAGAAGAGGGACATTTAAACAATGATGAATCCCCAACACCTAGAACAGTACTCTAAAATAGTGTATGCTTAAAAATATTTGTTGAGTGAAGGACATGCAAGAATACATGAATAAATGAAGGTATACCATGTGCATGGAGAGGAAATGTTGATGGTATAAACATCACAATAATCTTGATTTAACCTATAAATTCAACACAATCTTTTTTTTTTTTTTGAGACAGAGTCTCGCTCTGTCACCCAGGCTGGAGTGCAGTGGTGCAATCTCGGCTCACTGCAAGCTCCGCCTCCGCCTCCCAGGTTCACATCATTCTCCTGCCTCAGCCTCCCAAATAGCTGGGAAAATTCAACACAATCTTAATCAAAAGTCAAGTCGAATATTTCCATGGAATTTGATGAGATAATTCTGAAATTCATACAGAAGAGTAAATGATCAGAAATGGCCAAAGCCTGGAATTCTACTCTACCAGATACCAAAATATATTACAAAGATATAAGAATTAATAAAACATGACATTGATTCAGAAATAGACAATCTGATCAATAAAATAGAATAGAAATTAGAGAAGTGGGTCAATTATTTGTGAACATTTTATATATAAGAAAAAAACCATTAGCATGTCCTATTATTGGAGGAAGGCTTTTAACTAGCTATTTTTTTTTTAATTCAAAACCTGTCAAGTAGCTGGGCATGGTGGTTCACACCTGTAATCTCAGCACTTTGGGAGGGAGGCAAGTGCATCACTTGAGGCCAGGAGTTCCAGACCAGCCTGGCCAATATGGTAAAACCCCGTCTCTAATAAAAAAAAAAAAACTTTTTTAATTAGCTGGGTGTGGTGGCAGGCACCTGTAATCGCAGCTGCCTGTAGAGGCAGGAGAATTGCTTGAACCCGGGAGGCAGATGTTGCAGTGAGTCGAGATGGTGACACTGCACTTCAGCCTGGGTAACAGAGCAAGACTCCTTCTCAAAACAAAAAAAAAAAAGCATTTTAGACATACCTCTGTTATACTACTTACAAAATATGACTCAAGATTATTTTTACCTAAGCCTGCCTACCTATTAGGGTTGTTACGAGGATTGCATGAGACAGTGTATGTAAAAGAACAATGAAATGCATTAAAATGTCCCTCACATAATAAATCTCAGTAAATTCAGTGTTAATAATTTTTTCAAATTTTTATTATAATAAATAAAAATTTGGTTGATGACAACCATCAAATCTTATTATTTGTCTTTCAGTACTTATACTGTTTGCTGAGTTAAATCAGAATCCAGTCTGCTACTTTCTCTTATCTTGCTTTATCATCATTTACTTCTTTCTGTATCTGTATCTTGATTTCTTTCTTTTTTTTTTGAGATGGAGTTTTGCTCTTGTTGCCTGGGCTGGAGTGCAATGTCACAATCTTGGCTCACTGCAACCTCTGCCTCCCAGGTTCAAGCGATTCTCCTGCCTCAGCCTCCTGAGTAGCTGGGATTATAGGCTCCCACCGCCACCCCCAGCTATTTTTTTCGTATTTTTAGTAGAGACAGGGTTTTACCATGTTGGCCAGGCTGGTCTCAAACTCCTGACCTCAAGCGATCCACCAGCCTCAGTCTCCCAAAGTGCTGGGACTACAGGTGTGAGCCACCATGCCCGGCCATCTTGATTTCTTTTAATAATTATCTCTAAAAGCAATGTTCCATGCACGAATACAACATAGTTAAATATAAAATTAATAGTTTTCATAAACCACTTTAAGTGTGGAAAATGAGGATAGAAAGTTTCAGCTATCTCTTTTAACATTAAAGAAATTTACAGGCAGTAAGGTATAGTCCCCTTCCAGTTTCACAGATTGGTATGTCTGTCTACTTAAGGCTAAACCCCTGCTGGGAATATAAATTGCTACAGAGAGCAAAATGTTTTAAGTTTTCCTTATCCTAAATTGAGAATTATCTAACAAATGTGTCTATATTTTCCAATAATATCTACATAAAATGACTTCTAAATCTGCACTTAGTTAAAATTTTCTTTCTAAGGAGTCAAAATGGGGTAAGGTAGTGATTTGTCAAGATAAATGAAGCCGCAGAATAAATCTGATGCATCTTGTTGGCCTTGAATATACAATTAGCCAAGAATAATCAATACTGATATAAATCAAGAACAGATCATGTGCTAAATGTGAAACTTTTTTTCTTTTGAGATGGAGTTTTGCTCTCGTCTCCCAGGCTGGGGTGCAGTGGTGTGATCTCAGCTCACTGCAACCTCCACCTCCTGGGTTCAAGCAATTCTCCTGCCTTAGCCTCCAGAGTAGCTGGGACTACAGGCAAATGCCACCATGCCCGGCTAATTTTTGTATTTTTAGGAGAGACGGGGTTTTACCATATTGGCCAGGCTGGTCTCAAACTCCTGACCTCGTGATCTGCCCGCCTTGGCCTCCCAAAGTGCTGGGATTACAGGCATGAGCCACTGCGCCTGGCCAAAACTTTTTATATTTAGAGATCAGGGAGCAACTGATTTAGAATTTTAGGTAATGTAGCAATGATTTGTTTAATTAACAGGGACACTTTCTAAATTCCACCTAGAATAATTATAGTGCTTGGGAGAAACTACAAAGTAAGAACAATATAAAACCCAAGCTTAAATGGTTGTTAGTCTATACTAGAAGAAGCATTGTTTCTTAATGATTCATAATCATTACCTAAAATAGCACAGTTTGTCAAAAAATTTTCTTCATCTTTAAAGCAACTGTAGGGCAGTAATACACCCCTGAGGCTTTTAAAAAAAAAAAATTGCTCTTGGCTTTCATCCCACAGTATAATCTTGAATAGAGGAGCAACAATATTAGCCTCAAACATCCCAGCTAAAATCCCTCATCATTTGTATAAACATCAAAAATTAATTCTCACTTCAGCCTCAAGCTTGAGTGAGTATCAATAAACACATTAACAAAAATCCCAGTAATGAATGTAATCAGAGTGAAAAAGGCTGAATTTTCAGGAGTAGATGAACACCACTCTCACGTGCTTTCTTAAAATTGAAAAATATATCAAAGATCATTACAAAAATTAAATTTGCTAATGATGTATGAAGAGCTCTTGCATGCTAACCACATTCCTTTCACAAAAATAGAAATCATTAATAACCATCTCAACTGAGTTACTCATGGTGAGTTATCATTTATGTTGGCCTAATGTAGTCTGAGATCTGAGATAGTCTCACTCATGTTTATATTTTCTGGAGGCCCCTAAGTTACCCTTATAAATTGAAAGAGATACAGTAAGAATAGAGATAGAGAATGCTACAAGGATTCTGTATCATCGTAGAACTTCAATCACAGAATAAATTAAATAAAACTGTACTCAGAGAGACAGCTGGAACCAGATACTTAAAATAATAATCTTATATAAAACTTTATTAAAAAGGAGGGTGGGGTATATTGTGGTTTTATAATCATTTTTTATAAATGATCAGCACTGTTAATTTCCTAGGAATTTTCTACTGGAAGAGACAAAAATCTCATTGATCTCTCTCTTCTCACATTTACATATATTTTACATGTATACAAAGCATATTACATGTATGTGTTTCTTTGGAGGTCCTTTGTCCCTTCCATCATGTGAGAACAAAACTAGAAGACACCATCTATGAGGAAGCAGACTCTTCCCAGACACCACTGGTGCCGTGATCTTGGACTTCCCAGAACTACGATAAATAAATTTCTGTTGTTTATAAGCTCCTCAGACTATGGCAATTTCTTACAGCAGCCCAAATAGACTAGACAACACTCATGAAATACCCACAAGCCAAACGTGCATACCTTGCCATGTGAGCAGTGAGGACAGGCTGGAAGCGATTTCTCAAACATGAATTATCAGGCACATTCCCACTGGATTTGAGATTTTATGTTCCTTGAAGAACGGAGGCTTTGTTTTAGTTACCTTGTATTTCCAGAGCTGAACCAGTGCCTGGCACAGAACAGACAATAAGTGTCTTATGGAATCAGACCAATGCACCACAGGTATCAACCAGAGATCTCCCTGCTCCAGTTAAGCAACATGTGAAAAGTCACATATGCCTAACTGCTTTTGCGACTTTGCAACTGGCCAAACTCATGTGAGATTCTTACTAATTATTTGCATAGAACTAATTGTGCTTTTTTCCTCTTCGTTGAATTAATGCCATAAACTCTCTATTTAAATTTGCATATTCTTCTAAGTTCTTCCCTTCCTGTTTCTTGAGAGTGGGGACTATACGTTTTGGCATGACACATTGAATAGAATATTTCAGGTCTATATGGTTCCAAAACTGCTGTCATTTATGGAAGAAATGTGATGAAAAGTACTATAGAATACTACAGTAAGAAACATAATTCTTATGGGTAGCACGCTTATATTCTTTCCCAGTAGAGTTAAAGGTTACAAATGCCACAGAAAATGCACGTACAATATTTAAACAAGTGAAGGCAGTAAAAGTAAAGGTGGAATTATTTATCTTCTGCACTCCTTTACAACAAGGGCTACATACTATTATTCTTTGTATCCTGACACTGAATACATAGCAGGACCCCAATTTACATTGAAGTGAAAGTATATATAAATGGGAAAAAAAATGCTATTCCAAGAAGCATTTATAAAAGCTATTTATGAAAGCACCAATAGTTTGTTAACAATCAGTGCTTAAAAATAGTAATAAAATATTTTTATTGAACACCTCTTTGATATTAGGCAGTACTATCAAAGTATTGCATGTATACTACTTCATTTAATCTTCACTACAACTTTAATATGAGATAGGTGTCATAACCCCCCCTTGATAAATGAAAAACTGTGTTTTAGAAATGAGTGACTTGCCAAACTCACCTGCTTAGTAAGTGGCTTAGCCAAGGTTTGTTTGTTTTGTTTTTGTTGCTGTTGTTGTTGTTTTTGAGACGGAGTCTCGCTCTGTCACCCAGGCTGGAGTGCAGTGGTGCGATCTCGGCTCACTGCAAGCTCTGCTTCCCAGGTTCACACCATTCTCCTGCCTCAGCCTCCCACTTAGCTGGGACTACAGGCACCTGCCACCACACCTGGCTAATTTGTTTTTCAATTTTTTTAGTAGAGACGGAGTTTCACCATGTTAGCTGGGATGGTCTCTATCTCCTGACCTCATGATCCTCCCGCCTTGGCTTCCCAAAGTGCTGGGATTACAGGTGTGAGCCACCGCGCCCGGCCAGCCAGGGTTTCAATCCAAGTGTGGCTGCTGTTCACGTTCTTAACCACAACCATACCCCAAATAGGTTAATTGGAGGAACGCTACCAAAAGGAAGACACAATTAAAGAGAAGGACAATAAATTTCTCAGGCATCCAAATTCCTTAATGTGTTCTTTATAACACTGTCAAACAATTGGCTTCTTCTTAGGGTCACTGCTTAATTTTATTAGACAGAACAAACCTGATGTGAGAAAAAATTAACTTTAGGGGAAAGCCCCTGGCTCAACGAAGCCTTTTTATTAGAATGGTAAAACAATTAGGTTTGTCATGCCATTGAGGTGCCTTCTCTGCTTTTCTGATGAGGAAAAAAAAAGTCTTTTTCCACTGCCATACAAACAGTGGATTCTGAAAATCTCCAAGCCGGAAAACACTACTAATGAGATTTGAGAACACAGAGGGGCTCTGAGACTGCATGTTTGATTTGAGAGGAGAGAAGCACAGCTCAACAAAGGGTCATGCCAATATTCCTGCAGTGTGGCACAGGTGCAAATAAACGCTGAGGCTCAGAAAACAGTCTTCTCATCCTTTACGGCTCTCAGTTCCAAAAATGATTGATTTATTTCAACTGTTAAGGAAAGAGGTCCAGACAAAGTTAAAAATAGCAGAGCCCACATTGTATACTCAGGCAATTTTTTTTAACAACTTGATCACTGAGAAGAATCCTGAAAATTCTAGAATTCGTGTGGGAGCTAGAGGTTCATATTCTAGAAATGCCAGAAATTAGAGTTTGATGATTTCACACCAATGATACTGGAATACAAACTAACATAAAAACTGCCACTTACTCTACAGTTTAAAATAGATTTAACTGCCCTGACAGAAAATATATTAGAAAATGATGACACTTTGATTTGCCATAGTCAGTGTAAGATCTGCTTTACTTAATACTTAGCTTTACATTGTTACATTCCTTCTTTTGTTCTGTTGAATTTCCTAATTTATTTTTATGAAACTGAGCTCTGTTTATTTCATCGAGGGGCCAGAAATCACGTGTTTACTCTTCCCTACTCAATTTATCTTTAAAGAGGGACAAAAAAGGCAAAAATGGTTTGTTGGGGTTTTTTTTCATTATCTCAAATACAGAGCTTTGCCCAAGATATCCATGCATCCACACAAATGCTGATAATTAATGATGTGAATCAACTGAAATCCATATACCTCTTTATTAGAAAAGCAAAATCTGACCTGAACACTGAAAGTGTCCTGTGAATGAGAAATTTATCTGCACCAAAATCCAGTATAATACCAAGAATAAAGCCCTTTCTAATTGTACATGTAAAATCCTGATTAATACTTGCTCTGACTATTTATTGGAAATGAGATGAGAGATGAATTCTTTCAATATGCCTGCCTGCAAATGGACCAAGCACTCTGACGTGGTACTCTTTCATTGACCCATTTTCACAAATTCATTTAACTACTTGGACATCATCCTCTTAATTCTTAAAACCCAAAGCATACCCCACATTATTCTTAATACCTTAACATTCCTATAGCTCTTTTCTTTTAACATCTAATTGATTTTCCACTGAAACTTCTTTCAAAAGACTGAACTGGAATCCGATTACTCCAAGAAGGATCATATTAACAGTCAAGAATTCAGTTCCTAATCTTTCTATCAAAAGAGGGAAATGCTGTTCGGCATGAGGCAGGCCATTTAACCTTCCTCTTTCTCTGCTGTTCCATCTTTCTAAAGGATCCTAGTATAGAGTCATGACTAAAAGCATGGCTTTGGCATCAGACTGGCCTGTATTCTAATCCTTACTAGATGTGTGATTTGGGGTGAGCCATGCGAAGGTTAAGGTATGCTCTTTGCCTCAGTTTTCTCATCTGAAGAAGGTTAATAATAATGTTAAAGTATTAATTGAATTAAATAAGAAAGTGTTTGTGAGAGCTCTTAGTAAACTTGAAAGTAACTGACATATAAGTGTTGGTTACATGTCCTGGCTCTGGGTCCCATTAAAAAGAAGCCATTTCTACAAGGTAATGTACAACACACAACTCTACAAGTAAAGAAGGCCCCAAAAGCAAGAAACCATAAAAGAAAAGGTCTGTTTGACCATATAAAAATTTAAAATTTCTATGTGACAAACAATAAATAAATAGTTACTAAAACAGGACTGAAGAAACAATTATTATCTGGAAAAACAATTTGCAACGCATATGATAAATAAAAGGCTTATATCGCTAATATGTTTTTTAAAAAGATCAAAAAAGTTAATTTAAAAGAAACAGCATACTAATAAAAACAATGGATAGAGGACATACCAGACAATTTGCAAAACATACAAATGGTCAATAAATATAATAAATACATTCAACCTCACTAATCACTGAAATATCCAAAATAAAAACCAAACAATAAATTCAAGTTCAGAGAAACAGAGGTTTTTTTTTTTTTTTTGCAAGCTCTGCCTCCTGGGTTCACACCATTCTCCTGCCTCAGCCTCCTAAGTAGCTGGGACTACAGATGCCCACCACCATGCCCGGCTAATTTTTTGTATTTTTAGTAGAGACGGGGTTTCACCATTCACAGGATGGTCTTGATCTCCTGACCTTGTGATCCACCCGCCTCGGCCTCCCAAAGTGCTGGGATTACAGGCGTGAGCCACTGCACCCGGTCAAGCAGAGGTATTTTTAAATGGGTAAAATCATCATTTGCAAGGACACACTCAAAATACGTCAGTGGAGTGTTAAGTCATTACAGTCTTTCAGGTTTCACACTATATACCCAAATAAAAAAATGCATAACCTTTGTGCCAAAAATCTTATTTCTAGAAATTTGCTCCCAAATAAGTAATTGTCCATGTACCAAAGGACTTATGAAAATCATGTTTATCATAATATTATGTATATTATTAATATTGGAAGTAATTTAAATGTTCTTCAATATAGAATTGCTTAAATAAAGAATGCTACAGCCATACAAAGTAGCACTATACAGCCAATCCAAAAACATGGTATATACTTGTATTAGATGCCACAGAAAAATATCCACAACACTTTGTAGGCATAGAAATTGATTACAAAAAATGTGTAGTATTGTTTCATATATATAAATGCTATATTTATATATGTACATGTGCCTAGAGAAATATCAGAAAGTATATTCACTCAAATGCCACTAGGTAGTGAAGCTTCCAATTAATATGATTTCTTGTTTGTATTTTCTGTATTGCTTCATTTTTCTTCACGAGTATGTATCATTTTTACAATCGAGAAAATGAAGCTATTTTCATTTTATTAGAAAACAAATATACTACTTCCCTAAAGATAATATTTTAATAATGATATAACTGCTCCAGGTATTTTTCTATAAGTTTTATAAAGTCAGAAATGCATTTGTGGGACTCACAGGGATAAAACGAAATTGGAACATTGCAGAGATGACTAAACTGAGAGCATCTCACATTCCAAACTTGAACAAGGCTGCTTTAACAAGTTCCACATCTTACTAGCTGAGTGGCTTTCTGTAAGTTACTTAATCTCTGTGCACTCAATTTTCTCTCCTCTGTAAAATATGGGTAATAATAACACTTATCTTGTAAGGTTATTATTAGGATGGAATGAATCAGTGTATTTAAAGCTCTTAGATTTATAGCTGACATCCTAGAAAAGAAGTCTGCTGTTCATTGTAGAATGAAATAATACACAAAATCTACCTGGCCCATCATGAAAGTACTGATTACTCTTATTATCATCCACCTACTCATCATGTGTCACCTAAGGACACTGTGAGAGGACTAATAATTTTTGCTGTTCCAGAGTACTGATGGTCAAATAGTCTACTGAGTATGATTACATTTAAATACAGCATCTTCAAACCAAGGGAGGAGAGAGAGAGGTCAGCAAAGGCTTAGGAAGGAGTACCAGAGAGCCAAAGTCCAGGATATCTGAGGTTGTCCAATTCTGGCAAGGTGATATCAATTACTTTGACAAATCAATAAACTTCTATATTAAACTATTACTAATACCTTGCAATTATACAATGCATGACAGTTTTGGGGGAGTTTGCCCATCTCCATGATGAGTTGGCAGTCTTTCTGATCATGTTGGCAGTTGAATGTGGGAATGGAGACTGTGCTCAACCAGCACTTTAGGATACCAACTCCTATTGGGGCAAATGGTACAGGGGAGCTAGAGGCTTAGGAAGAATGATGTGGAGGGATGGGGAAAAGAAGGCAGGTCACGGAGAGAAAATAGCCAGGATACTAATGTATGTCAGTAGCAGCAACAGATTAGCAGCCCCCAGAGAAGAGTTTACATCGTTTCTGGAATTCTTTAGTAAACTCTGGAAAACTTACTCTGAGAACAATAAAAAAAAAAAGGGTGGGGGGAAATAGAACCTCAGGTTAAAGCAGGGATGTGGGATGGGGGTAAACTTGTTCATTCATTTATTCCAATGTGTCAACTGGGCTAAGTGCTAGTCATATAATGAGATACAAAACCCTCACATAACTTACAGTGTGATGCCCTGCCTGCTCACCCACCTTACGCCTCCTGAGTTCCAAGATAATCCCTCAAGAATCTTCGACCCTCCTGTGCAACTTAAAAGTCACTAGATTCGGTGTTGTTCTGGGTTCAAAAAAAATGCTTGAAAGAAACTGAATTAGGGTATGTTTGTATCAAGAAATAAAAATTACAATCTTGAAAATGAGAGTCATAAATCATGAAATCTGAAAGATCAATCAATTATTCAGAGCCATTAGATTTTTTAAAAGAATTTCACTTTCCTGCCTTCCCCTAACTACTTATAATAATTTATTTCATTAGGACCTCAGATCTGGATTTATGCAATAAGGAAAAATATACCGTCTGAAAATGAAAATAAAAATACAGAGAGATATATATTACCAAAACTCCCTAAGTCAGAGGTCATGCATTCATTCATAAACTTATGAAACATTCTTATTACACAAAGAAATTATGCAAACTGCAAAAGAGCTTTTTGTTTCAATAAAGCTATTAAATGCATTAATTGCTCTGTGTTATCACTTAAAGGCAGCACAATTAATCTGTCATTCCTACCAATGCCTATGTGTTTTTGTATGGCTCTCTATCTTCAGCTATCCCAAAGTACTTTCCCAAACATTTATTTTATTTTTATCCTTTGTTGTTGAGTTGCAAAACACATTTCATGGCAGACTGGAGAAGCTGACATTAGTTCAGAAACAAAAAAGGTCAAATGTGGTTCGGCATGTTCCGTAATTAAACACAGTTGCAGGAATGTGAGGCTTCGTTTTTCACTCTCTAGCTATCAAAAACTTACTCACTGATCCAAAGTAAAAATAAGAGCTAAAAACCTGTAACTTTTCTAAATAGAAAGAAGATAAATTAAAATCTGCTCTTTAAAATACAGGAAAGTATGATTTATGTTTTCATGATTTTGTAGGTACAGTTTCAAAACCTTAACTGAATGTGTAGTGTCTAACAGACCATTAAGTAATGGGAAGAAAATGCCAAGGAAAGGGAAGAAAATGCTTTCACTATCACCTAGAAATTAAGTGTGATGGAGAAGGATTTGGAGATTACTTCAGCCTGGTTTTATCAACTTACGAATCACCAGCATTCTGGGAAATCTGGACTAAGCCATATGATTTCTCACAGCCATAAATGACCCAGGAAAGCCCTACACCTCTAGACATAGGAAGAACAGACAACCATCCTGCAGAAATCAGAGCAAAAAACACCCTGAAACAACTCCCCATCCATTTCACTGGCTGTTCTGAAAGACTCGAATGAGTCACGACTGACCTGGCTCTTAGGGTCTACCAGCCTAGTTATGACCTGATTTCAGAATGAACAAAGAAGGACAGATCTTTTTATCTAACAGTGTTGTGGAGCAAGATTTGGTGAATAAAATACATCTTAAGTTGACCTCTTTTGAAAGGAACAGACACAGAGGGGCTGGATTTTGAATATTCTGAGAATAGTAGCAATAATTTTGTGCTTAAAAGCTTAAAACATGCTTGCAATGTTATTTGACTGGATCTCATAACGATTGTGTAACATAGGTAGAACTATATAATTATGTCTAGAACCAGAGCTCTTTTTCTGGCTTATTATCCTATGATATAATAATGCAAATGATATACATTCTGGGTCCCACCTTATACAGCGCATTTTTAGATTCAGTTGCATATAGTGATCTTCCTTTGAAAATTTCTGAGGTTTTGAGGGCAGGAAAATAATTGTACTTGATTTTTTTTAATCTTAGACATAGATATCTGCATTTATATCTATATCTATAGCTCTATCTATAGCTATGTCTACATCTTTATCTGTATGTGTATCCCTCTAGAAGCACAGAGACATGTCAAGACACTGAAGACACAAATATGTATGCAAACATAAATTTACATTATATACTAAACATGCATATACATAAAATATTCCAAATAAGCATGTGACTTAATGATTAATAGTTAAATTAACATCTATAAATTCTTTGTTCTCAGTTAAGCAAAGTGTAATAGAATAAAACCAAAGCACGTTTTCAACATGTTAAGTATTGGTTGTATCTAATAGCTCTGGTGAACATAGATGCAAAAACCATCAACAAAATACTAGCAAACAGAATTCAACAGCATACTAAAAGGATCATACACTATACGCCATGATCAATCAGAATCTATTTCTAGGATGCCAGGATGGTTCAATATGCACAAATCAAAAAATATGTTACACCACATTAACAGAATGAAGAATAAAACTTCTATGATCATCTTGATAGATGCAGAAAAAACATTTGACATATTTATTGATAAAAACTCTCAACACATTAGGTATAGGAAGAATATACTTAAACTCAATAAAGGCTAAATATGGCAAGCCCACAGCTAACATTATATTCAATGGCGAAAAGCTTAAAGGTTTTTCTGTAAGCTCAGAAAAACAAGAATGCCCACTCTCACCACTTCTATTCAATATAGTACCTGAAGTCTTAGAGCAATTAGGCAAAATAAATAAGTAAATAACACCCAATTTGGAAAGGAAACAGTAAAAGTGTCGCTGTTTGCAGAACTTACATATAAGAAACCATAAATCTTACCTATAGAAAAACATATATAGAGAATAACCATAAAGACTTCACAACAAAACTGTTAAAACTAAAACAAATTCAGTAAAGTTGCAGTATATGTCATCAACATACAAAAATCAGTTGCGTTTCTATACACTAACAATGAATTATCCAAAACAGAGATTAAGAAAGCAATCCCATTTACAATAGCATAAGGAGAATAAAATGCTTAGTAATAAATATAACTATGGAAGTGAAAAATTTGTACACTGTAAACTATAAAATAGTGATGAAATAAATTGAAGAAGACACAAACAAATGGAAAGATATCCCATGTTCACAGATTAGAAGAACTAATATTGTCAAAATGCCCACCAAAGGGATCTACACATCAGAATCAATGCAATCCCTGTCAAGATTCCAATGACATTTTTCAGAAAAATAGAAAAACAATTCTAAAATTCATGTGACCCACAAAAGACTCCGAATAGCTAAAGCAATCTTGTGCAAAAAATAAAAGCTAGGGGCATTATTCTCTCTGATTTCAAATTATATTACAAAGCTTCAATAATCAGAATAGTATGGTACTGGCATTAAAACAAACATGTAGACCAATGAAACAGAACAGAGAATCCAAAAATAAACCCGCACCTATACAGTCAACTAATATTCAACAAAAATGTCAAGAGTATATAATGGGGAAAGAACAGTATCTTCAATAAATTGTTTTGGGAAAACTAGTTATCTGCATACAAAAGAATAAAATTGGGACTTCATCTCACATCATATCCAAAAATCAACTCAAAATGGATTAAAGACTTGAACATAAGAATTAAAACCATAAAAGTCCTAGAAGAAAACATTGAGGGAAATTTCCTTAAAATTGGTCTTGGTAATGATTTTTTTGATATGATACCAAAAGTATAAGCAAAAAAAGTAAAAACAAACACGTGGGACCACATCAAACAAAATAGTTTCTGCACAGCAAAAGAAACAATTATCAAAAAGAAAAGGCGAACTACAGAATGGGAGGAAATATTTGCAAACCACTAATCTGATAAGGGGTTAATATCCAAAATATATAAGAAACCCATACAACTCAATAGCAAAGAAACAAATAACCCAACTTTAAAATGGGCAAAGGACCTGAAGAGTCATTTCTAAAAAGAAGACATACAAATGGCCAAGAAGCATATGAGAAGGTACTCAACATCATTAATCATTAGGAAATGCAAGTCAAAACCACAATGAGATATCACCTCACACATGATAGGATGGTTATTATCAAAAAGTCAAAAGATAGCAATTGTTCACAATGATATGAAGAAAACGGACCCCTTATACACCGCTGGTGGGAATGTAAATTAGTATAGCCATTACGGAAAACAGTATGGAGGTTCCTCAAAAAATTAAAGTAGAACCACCAGATAATCCAGCAATCCCACTTCCAGGTATTTATCCAAAAAGACATGAAATCAGTATTTTGAAGAGCTAGTTGCACTCCTTTGTTCATTGAAGCATTATTTACAATAGCCAAGACATGGAATCAACCTAGTGACCATCAACAGATGAATGAATAAAGAAAATGTTTATATATGCATATATATATATATTATTACGCCTTGAAAAAAAGAAAATCCTGCTGCCATTTGCAATAACATAGATGAACCTGAGGATGTTGTGTTACATGAAACAAGCTGGACACAGAAAGACAATGCATGATCTCACTTACATGTGGAATCTGAAAAAGTTGAACTCATAGAATCAGAGACTAGAAAGGTAGTTACCAGGTACTTAGAAGTGGGGGAAATGGGGAGATTTGATCAAAGGGTATGAACTTTCAGTTATAAGATTAATAAGTTCTGAAGACCTAATGTATAAGCATGGTAACTATAGTCAATAATAGTGTATACTTGAAATTTGCTAAGAAAGTAGATCTTAAGTATTCTTACCACACACATACACATAAAAGGTAACTGTGAGGTGCTGGACATGTTAATTAACTTCATTGGGATAATCACTTAAGAGTGTATACATATTTCAAGACATCAATCTGTACATTTTATATATACATACAATTTTTATTTGTCATAGTTCAAAATATAAAAATAAACAGGAAATTGATTGGTTGGCCTGGTGTCTGCAGACCATGTTTTGTTGGTTAACCAGAATCTAGATCTATCACTGAAACTAAGGGAGAGAACACAATATAAATTACTGTTTAACTAAAAGACATATGTTTCCCTAGCCCACTTCAACACTAATTAAAGCACACATTCATTTTTAAATGAAAATAAACTACAAAAGGTTTGAAACAAACTAATGTATGGCATTAAACCATATGGTCTTTCTTTTGTGTAACTGTAGCTTGCATATTTAACTCTTCATCTAAATGTTTCCTTCTCTTCTTTCAAAATTCTCCCAAAGTATACTGTTATATTTATCCTTTCCCCTTGAGTATTATAATGAATATTCTTCAGCATCAAATTGTTGTCAGCCTAAAATATACTTATGTATGTTATATAGGTATATAGATTTTGATACATATTCATTCTACATTTCACAGGTAAAGACAGAGAAATAAAATATTAACCAACTCCATCTCAGCACCCCTGGCACATATATACCTGATTTCTTCCAGTGTTTACATTCCCAATAAGCAGCCATTGTCCTTTGTGCCATACGTGCATCGTCCACAGTCTGCATCATAAGACCACAATAAAGCTTGTAATCAAGATTTGTAGACATAATTGTGTACTCTGAAGTTAGATTCCCAATTATGAATTTCCACAGACTATAAATGATAGTTAAATGGTTGAGTGCTCTCTGACATAAAATTAAAGAAGAAAGAAATTCCCACATTAAGAAAAACATGACTTGGAAAAATCAGGTAAAAGTCCTTGCAGTGCTGGCATTTTTTGTCAATGTATAAATTAGAGGCATAGATAAGGTTTTCTTCTTGCCATTATAGACTTGCACAAGCTTTAAAAATGACAAAGGCTACATATTGATCAATATTATACGAATGCTTCATATATGCTAAAGTAACATACAATAAGCATTTCAAAACGTTTCAACAGAAAATATTACAAGTGGATGGTATAGAAGAAAAATAAGGGGAGAGAAAAATAAATGATCCAAGGAAGACAAGAAGGATAGGCTTGCATTAGCTCTGGAGAATTAAAGAAATTAGCGCAAAGAAATCTGATAAACTAGAAGTTTACCTTCATAGTTGCTCTGATAAGTTCTTGAAACTTTTAGGTGGTCATCAGCTCAAACCACTATGTTGGATTTAGTTTAAAAAGCTGCTGGTATCTCAAAGCATATATGAGAATTTTTCTATGCACATGGGTAACTAAATTATTAGGAAATCTAAAGTCCCCAAAGAACTAATGCTTGTGCAGATTAACACATGCGTGCACACACATGCGTGCACGCACACACACACACACACATACATAAAATGCTAAGGACAACAAAAAGGAGAAAGAAAGAAGAGCTTTGGTGTCTTAGTCCATTTGAGCTACCATAACAAAAAGACTGAGTGGTTTGAACAACAGAAATTTATTTTTCAGTTTTGAAGGCGTGAAGTCTGAGATCAGGATGCCAGTATGGTCAGGCTCTGGTGAGGGCCCTCTTCCTAGCTTGCAGACAACCAGCTTCTCACTTTGTCTTCACATGGTGGAGAGTCCTGTTGTCTCTATCTCTTCTTATGAGGAGACCATTTCCACTGGATCAAGGCTCCACTCTCATTTAACCCATTTAATCTTAATTACCTCCTTAAAGCCCCACTATCTCATACAGTCACATGAAGGGTTAGGGATTTAACACATGAAATTGAGGGAGACACAATTCAGTCCATTGCATCATCCGCTTCTTTGGCTATGGGTCAGTGTTGATGAATGATGCAGAGGACTCACAAATCCTTGACTTCTGCTCTGTCTGTCCCCATTTCACACAGAATGACAGATTATAATGAGCAGAATATGGATTATAAGCACTGCTGAGAGGTGATGTAAACACAACAAAAGGCAAACATTTACAAAGAAAACAAAAGCTCAACAAGAATAAAACAATCAGATTCAATAATGGGCAAAGAACTTGAACAGACCTTTCTCCAAAGAACATGTACAAAAAGCCAATAGGCACATGAACAGATGTTTAACATCAATAATCATTAGGGAAATGCAAATCAAAACTACAATGTGATACCACCTCACACCATTAAGATGGCTACTTTCAGAAAATAACAAGTGTTGGCAAGGATGTGGAGAAACTGAAACCCTTGTGCACTGTTGGTGGGAATGTGAAATGGTACAAGCACTGTGGAACGCAGTGTGGTGGTTCCTCAAAACATCAAAAATAAAACTACCACATGATCCAGCAATTTCACTTCTGGATAGATACCCAAAATAATTGAAAGCAGGGTCTCAAGGAGATATTTATGCACCCATTTCTATAGGAGCATTATTCATAATAGCTAATGTGGAAGCAACCAAGTGTCCATCAACAGATGCATGCACGAACAAAAGGTGGTATATACATACAAAGGAATATTGTTTGCCCTTACAAAGGGAAAAATTTGACATGTGCTACAAAATGCAGAAATCTTGAGGACGCTATGCTAAGTGAAATAATTGAGTCACAAAAATACAAATACTTTTATTCCACTTCTATGAAGCACCTAGAGTACTCAGATTCATAGAGACAGAAAGTCGAATGGTGGTCTCCAGGGGCTGGCAGGAAGAGGGGAATGGAAGCTATTGTTTCATGGGTAAAGAGTTTTTGTTTTGCAAGATGAAAGGAGTTGTCAGGCTATATAGGGGTTAAGGATGTACCACATTATGAATGTATTTAACACCACTGAACTGTGTCCTTAAGAATTGTTAAGATAGTAAAATTGATGTTACATATATTTTACTGCAATTAAAAAATGGTGGGTTGTGAAGAAAACAAAACATTAATAGCTCTAAATGAGTTCATGTGTTCTAGCCCCATCAGATTTCATCCCGACACTGTGAAGAACGTGCCAGAGAGATAATTATGCCACTGCCAGCTATGTTTGAAAAAGAGTTGGCAAAAGACTAGAAATAAGGCCAACCCAATTGTAGTTTTCAAATAAGAATATGAAAATATGGTGAATTCCAACAGGAGACCCATGAATAAGCATTCCTGGACAAGATTTAGAAGGGATAAGCACCCAGAAATAAGAGGACTCAGCACATGATCCTGCAGAAGTCATGCGGTGACTTAATAGACTTATAACTTAATAGACTTTCTTGCTTAATAGAGTTACTATGTTTTTCAGATTTATCTATCCTTTGGTGAGGCACTGAAAAAGATCTTCAATAATAGCCTAGCAGGAAAGACTGGATGCTCATTCAGTTAGGTAGATTCTTAATTAGTTGCAGGACCTTACCAAAAGATTATGACTGACAATCAGTACTTGAATAGAGGTTTCTAGAAACAACAGCAAATATTTATTTAGCATTTACAATGAGCCAGGCACTATTCAGAGCATTTTATATGAATTAATTTATTTGGTTTTCACAACAATCCTGTAAGATAGGTAATATTATTACCCCATTTTACCGATGGGGTAACTGAGGTTTAGGGGTTTGTAAGAGCTTTTGCCCCCAAGATTACATCAAATCTGCTCAAGGTCACCAGTGACCCTCGGATTGCAAAATCCAATGATCAATTCCCAGATCTTGTCTTGATGGACCTGTAAGGGGAACTTCCCATGGCTGCTCACTCATCCCTCCTTGAAACATTTTCCTCAACTGACCTATAGCATACCTCACTCCTAGATTTCTTCCTAACTCACTTCCTTCTCAGTCTTTTTGCTGGTTTCACCTCATTTCACTGACCACTACATATTGGAATGCACCAGGGCTTAGTGCTTAGACCTCTTCTCTATCCACACTCAATATCAAGGAGGGTTCAACCAGTCTCACGAATTTAAATATCAGCTCTGTATCAACAATTCCAGAATGTATGTGTCCAGCCAGGACCTCTCCCCTGAACTCCAGATTTGTCTATGTGACTGCCTACAAAACATATGTACTTCCTTGTCTATGCAGCGTCTCAAACTTAACATGACTTATCAAAACTTAGCTCTTAATTCTAGCACCTCTCCCCTCAAAAATACTCTGTTTTCCCCAAATTATTTCCCATCCTTAAGAGATGTATAAACCAAAAAACTACTGGAGTCATCTCTGATTTCTCTCTGATTTTAACACCCCCCATCTAGTCTGTCAGGAAAGCTTGTTGGCTCATTTTCAAAACATAACCAGATGCCACTTCCTGCCATCTCCACTGTTACTATCTTGGCCCAAACCAACATCATCTTTCACTAAAATGATTGCAATAGCCTCCCCGAATTATCTTTCTCCATGCCACCTTGTAACCCTAGGGTTTATGTTCAACACAATGGTCAGAGTGATCCTGTTAAAATATGTCATATCATGTCATTTTTCTACTCAGAATGCTCTAGAAGTCTCCATCCACAGAATACAATGGTCACCAGGGCCCTTCATGGTCTGGTCTCATTACCTTTCTGACCTCATCCTGCACTATTTTCTTCCCTCCTCGCTCTTATCTCAGACAATCTGGTTGTTCAATTTATAATGAGGACACAGACTTTAATTATGATATTTTTGAAACTTTCTTTTTTTCTGAAGGTAAAATAAAAACTCTTATTTTTCTTATTCTCTCTTTTCAACTTTTATCTTACATACAGGAAGGATATATGTAGATTTGTTACTTGGGTATATTGTACCCAGGTAGTGAGCATAGAATCCAATATCTAGTTTTACAACCCATGCCCCGCTCTTTCCCCTTCTAATAATCCACAGTGTCTATTATTCCCATGTTTATGTCCATGGGTGCTCAACGTTTAGCTCCCATGCAGAATTTAGTTTTCTGTTTCTGCAGTAATTCACTTAGGATCACAGTCTCCAGCTCCATCTAAGTTGCTGTAAGAGACATGATTTCATTCTTTTTTATGGCTATATAGTATTCCATGGTGTATATGTAGCACATTTTTAATCCAGTCCACCATCGATGGACACCTAGGTTGATTCCATGTCTTCGTTATTGTGACTAGCATAGCAATGAACATATAAGCACATGTGTCTTTTTGTTATAATGATCTATTTTCCTTTGGCTATATACCAAATAATGGTATTTCTGGGTTGAGTGTTAGCTCTGTTTTAAGTTCTTTCAGAAATCCCCAAAATGCTCTCCACAGTTGCTGAACTAATTTAAATTCCCATCAGCAGTGTAGAAGCTTTGTTTTTAACACCACTAACCATGATGATTTTTATTAGTCAGCTTTCCCTCACTTCAAATTTCTGTAGGCAAAGTTCTACCTGACAATGGAAAAATTCCACATACCACAACATGGAGACATTTTATTTTCATTGCTGCTCAGCCAGCAGATCATACTGTATAAATCTATTTACTTGAGACTCAAGCCAAAGATTTTAACGGCAGTGTTTATATAACAATGTTCATAAGATACAGCTTCACAAGCATCCTAGTGATTTAAACTCAAAAGCAGCTTTCGTCAAAGGCACATATGTTCTGATCCTACACTGGATGCCTCAGGGAAGTATGCCATTTGACAATACTTTAACCCAAACACAAACTGAAAAACACTGTAACAGGTTTATCAACAAAATTCACATAGCATTGTGATGAATTCCCTGTGGACTACAGAATGCTGTTTACTAAAATCTAATCGAACAGGAATTCAGGCCTCATTTTTTAAAATTTAGTTCACAGTACTGAGTGAGAGTGATTTTTCATCTCACGCCTTTATTGCTGCCCACTTCTAGTCCAATGAGTATAATAGAAACCTGACTTTAAGAAATGCAAGATATTTAGATCCAACTTTATCCACGATGCTGGTACATTTCATGCCTTCCTTTAACTCTAAAGTATAACCCCATGTGAAAAGGTTAGACTTCTGACTCAACCTACATCATGACACAGTGCTTGATCATTTTTACAGTGCTAATCCATATATTTAAGGGATTGGAGAGATACCTGCTGGAGATGGGCTTGAGGAATGATGTGGTATCAGGGATGGCCTGGGTCTAATGAGTACAGAGAGAATGATTGAGCAAAGGTTGTATACAATAGCAGAGGACTTCCAAAAAACAGAGACCATGCAGAACAGCTGAGAAGTCAAGCAGACAGTGGAGTAGACTTACAGGTTAAATAGACAGATATTATAGCAACGAACCTCTGATGGATTTAGCAAGGTTGGGATATTCTCTAGTGACAAGTAACTTGAGACAAATGGTAAATAGCAATGGGAACATTTTGATCAAGAGCTACATAAATCCAGATGATAAACAAATGACAGAGGAGCATGAACTAGCAGAACTAAGAGAACTATGCAAAGAAGCAGAGAGACTCAGCCAAAGATAGCGGGTTGACCACATGTATGTACCTGTTTCCTCTCAAAACTCCACAAAATAACAGTAAATGGACTGTGTAAAGCCATAAAGCCACAAGGACAAACAGAACAGTAGAACAGACAAAAGCAACAAAAGTTTGGAAGGTGAAACGCATAGGACAAGTAGTAACTAACTTATCAGATCCAAGAAAGCTGGATCTGAAACTAGCAGAAAGGAATGATAATTAGCAATCCAATGTGCATTACAGAGGCACTAAATATCCCAGGAATTGTCACCACCAGGTACTTTGGGAAGTGAGGGAGCAAAGGTAGGGCTAAAACTAGAGGACTGAAAGTCTGTTCAAGAAACAGATGGACACCTACCCCTCCAGATGCCTTCCCTAATTCCACAGAGCCAGTCAATTTCCCTTTTCACACTTCAGCAGACTAGAGAGGATCCCTATCATGAATGAACAGCAGAAAGTGGGGTTCCATACTGAAATCAGGGGGTTTGACACACTGAGTGTCAAACCCTCAGCTCTATTCTCCATTTCAGCTTCCAGAAAGATCGGTGCAAGGGCTATATTCTCCAGGCTGGAAATTAGAAAATTCCTCTGAGAAAATTGGCAGCCTAATAGAAATGACCTCAAAATACTGGCGTTGAGGATTTCCCACAAAATAACCCAATTAGATCTCGCTACATAAAGTCCACAGCCACAAGTCAGCCAAAAACAGACTGCCAGGATTCCAAGGCATCTGCATAAAGCCTCCACCATGAGAAGCAGAGACCAAAACCAACAAACCAAACATCATCTTGATGGAAACAGACTATGTGGGGATATGAAAACTGCACATAAACTTTCTTATATCCTCAGCAAGAGAAGAGGAGATTTTGCAGTCATGAAGTGAAAACACAATGCTGTGAGAAGGAACACAGAGAAAAGGCAAGAGCTTGTGGAAATTAACGTAGGCAAGCAGAAATGAAAACTCAAAAGAAGGATTAGAAACTGGAATACATGAAGACTTGTAGACCTTAGAGTAAAAAAGATAAAATCATAGAAATCTGTAGAAATGAGATTTAAAAAAAAAAAAAAACTAAAAAACCAATCCAGGAGATCCAATAGCCAAATAATAAGAATTTTAAGAAAGGGAAAAAGATAAAACCAGGAGTAACTTGTGAATGAAATAACTCAAGAAAATATTCCAGAAGTGAAAAATAGGCATTTCCAAATGATTGCACATACCCATTGGGATGAAAACAAATCCATAGAAAGAAACCTTGCCATAGTACCTCACAATACTGGGAACCAAAAGAAGATTCAAATGTTTCCAGAGTGGAGACAGAGAGAAAAACATAATATTTGTAAGAAACAAGACCCAAATGCAGTCTTCTGAACAGTTTCATTAGAAGTTCAAAGACAAAAGAACAGTGTACCAAAATTTTCATAAAATTATTTTGAACTTTTAAATCTCTACCCAGACAAGCTATCAGTTAAGTGTAAGGATAAATGAAAGACATTTTAAAACATGCATAATCTCAAAGAAAAATTCTTTTATCCATATTTTCTCTAGAGGCTACTATAAGAGGTGTTCATTCAAAACAGATATAGGAAACAATGGGTCCACAAAAGAGAAAGGCAAAGGGACTCCTAGAGATCAGGGCTAAAGGGAGACAACAGGCTCAGGGCTTTAAGTCAAACCTGGGATAGTGCAAACTAGAGAAAGTCAGAAGGCTCAAAGAAAGATCCCTTCAAAGATGAAAAGTTATAACCACCTAATGTGAGCATGATGAGATTAGAGTTACAGAATGGAAGAGAACTTGATAGTAAATTTAAAGGAAGCACAAAAGAGCACAAGACAGGGATGCCCTCTCTCACCACTCCTATTCAATACAGTGTCAGAAGTTCTGGTTAGGGCAATCAGGCAAGAGAAAAAAATAAAGGGTATTCA
>NW_012119265.1:11379070-11379558 GCF_000951035.1 Colobus angolensis palliatus
TTACAAGGGATGTGAAGGACCTCTTCAAGGAGAACTACAAACCACTGCTCAGTGAAATAAAAGAGGACACAAACAAAAGGAAGAACATTCCATGCTCGTGGATAGGAAGAATCAAAATCATGAAAATGGCCATACTGCCCAAGGTAATTTACAGATTAAATGCCATCCCCATTAAGCTATCAATGACTTTCTTCACAGAATTGGAAAAAACTGCTTTAAAGTTCATATGGAACTAAAAAAGAGCCTGCATTGCCAAGACAATTCTAAGCCAAAAGAACAAAGCTGCAGGCATCACGCTACCCGACTTCAAACTATATTACAAGACTGCAGTAACCAAAACAGCATGGTACTGGTACTGAAACACAGATATAGACCAATGGAACAGAACAGAGCCCTTAGAAATAATACCACACATCTACAGCCATCTGATCTTTGACAAACCTGAGAAAAACAAGAAATGGGGAAAGGATTCCCTATTTAATAAATGG